>NC_092007.1:12320459-12567959 GCF_044704955.1 Pristiophorus japonicus | reverse complement strand
CACACAAACATTCACACACACACACACTCATACACTCATACACTCTCACACGCTCACATTCTCACAGTCACACACTCAGACACACACTCAGACACACACTCACAGTCACACCCACACACATACTCACCTATGCTGTCGGTCTGCATGTAGCATTTGCTGGTGATGCAGTACCTCCAGAGACCCTGGTGAGCGAAACTGCCCGACAGTCGGTACTGCATCCAATAATCCGTCGCCGTGGACACCACCAGGAGCACGTTGCCCATAAAGGCGCAGAAAAGGCCTCCCCCCATAAAACTGTACATGTCTGTGTCTGTGTTTGCGTCCGCTCTATGCAGCACTGAGGCGGAGATCTGAAAGAGTGATGGGTAATGGCAGATAAAACATCAAGCCCCCTCCCACAACTCTCCTCCTTTCTCTCCTCCTATAACTTGCTCCTTAAGACCCAGCATTCACTCCCTCAATACTACCCCACTTTCAGTGTGGCGCTCCCTCATTACTGCCCCTCCGACAGTGCGGCACTCGCTCAGTGCTGCCACTCCGAAAGTACGGCGCTCCATCAGTACTGCCCCTCCCACAGTGCGGCGCTCCCTCAGTACTGCCCCTCCGACAGTGCGGCGCTCCATCAGTACTGCCCCTCCGACAGTGCGGCGCTCCATCAGTACTGCCCCTCCGACAGTGCGGCGCTCCCTCAGTACTGCCCCTCCGACAGTGCGGCGCTCCCTCAGTACTGCCCCTCCAACAGTGCGGCTCTCCCGCAGTACTGCCCCTCCGACAGTGCGGCACTCCCTCAGTACTGCCCCTCCAACAGTGCGGCACTCCCTCAGTACTGCCCCTCCGACAGTGCGGCGCTCCTTCAGTACTGCCTCTCCGACAGTGCGGCACTCCCTCAGTACTGCCCCTCCGACAGTGCGGCACTCCTTCAGTTCTGCCCCTCCGACAGTGCGGCACTCCCTCAGTACTGCCCCTCCGACAGTGCGGCGCTCCTTCAGTACTGCCTCTCCGACAGTGCGGCGCTCCTTCAGTACTGCCCCTCCGACAGTACTGCGCTCCCTCAGTACTGCCCCTCCGACAGTACGGCGCTCCCTCAGTACTACCCCTCCGACAGTGCGGCGCTCCCTCAGTACTGCCCCTCCGACAGTGCGGCGCTCCTTCAGTACTGCCCCTCCTACAGTGCGCCGCTCCTTCAGTACTGCCCCTCCGACAGTGCTCCGCTCCTTCAGTACTGCCCCGCCGACAGTGCGGTGCTCCCTCAGTCCCGCCTCTCAAACAGCACGGCCATTCAATCATCACAGCCGACTATCTGCAATGCCGGCCCTACCCATCAACCACACTTCTCTCTTTCCACACCCCTCTCCCCTCCCAAAAACCCCACCAGAACGTCCCCCAATCTCTCCTCTCCAGCCTCCTACAGTGTTTCTATTTCCTACTTCTGATCACTTTGAAAACCTCACCCGGAACTTTGTGACCCCCAGAACTCCGACTATTCACAACGCTCTCCTGGCCGGTCTCCCACCTTCCCCCCTCCGTAACAATCAGCTCGTCCAAAACCCCGCTGCCCCCATGTCCTAATTCACCCCGAGTCCCTCTCACCCACCGCCCCCTGTGCTCGCTGACCGACATTGGTCCCGTGCCGGCAACACCTCGATTTTAAAATACTCATCCTCAATTACACATCCCTCCTCGCCCCCTCACTAACTCTGTAGCCTCCTCCAGCTCCGACACTCCTCTCTATCTCTGTAACCTCCTCCAGCCTCTACACCCCTCCCTATCTCTGTAACCTCCTCCAACCCCTACACCCCTCCCTATCTCTGTAACCTCCTCCAACCGCTACACCCCTCCCTATCTCTGTAACCTCCTCCAGCCCCTACACCCCTCCCTATCTCTGTAACCTCCTCCAACCACTACACCCCTCCCTATCTCTGTAACCTACTCCAGCCACTGCACCCCTCCCTATCTTTGTACCCTCCTCCGGCCCCTACACCCCTCCCTATCTCTGTAACATCCTCCAGCCCCTGCACTCCTTCCTATCTCTGTAACCTCCTCCAGCCTTACACCCCTCTATATCTCTGTAACCTCCTCCAGCCCTACTCACCTCCCTATCTGTGAACTCACCTCCCTATCTGTGAATTCTCCTCCAGCCCCTACACCTCTCCCTATCTCTGTAACACCCTCCATTCCCTACACCCCTCCCTATCTCTGTAACCTCCTCCAGCCCCTACACTCCTTCCCATCTCTGTAACCTCCTCCAGCCCCGACACCCCTCCCAATCTTTATAACCTCCTCCGGCCCCTACACCCCTCCCTATCTCTGTAACCTCCTCTAGCCCTACACCCCACCCTATCCCTGTAATCTCCTCCAGCCCCACAACCCTCCGAGATGTCTGTGCTCCTCTAATTCTGCCCTCCTGAGCATCCAAGATTATAACCGCTCCACCATCGGTGGCCATGCCTTCTGTTGCTTGGGACTCAAGCTCTGGAACTGCCTGCCGAAAAATCTGTCTATCTCCGCCTTAAATATACTCAATGTCCCAGCCTCCACAGCTCTCTGTGGCAGAGAATTCCACAGATTTACCACCATCTCAGAGAAGAAATTCCTCCTCATCTCTGTTTTAAATGGGCGGCTCCTTATTCCGAATCTATGCCCCCTATTTCTAGATTCCTCCATGAGAGGAAACATCCTCTCTCCATCTACCCAATCGAGCCCCGTCAGAATCGCATATATTTCAATAAGATCACTTCTCATTCTTCTGATCTCCAATGAGTAGAGTCCAAAACTGCCTCCAATACAAGTATATAACTCGTTAAATAAGGAGACCAAAACTGTACGCAGTACTCCAGGTGTGGCCTCACCAATAGCCTGTACAGTTGTAGCAGGACTTCCCTGCTTTTATACTCCATCCCCCTTGCAATAAAGGCCAACATTCCATTTGCTGCCGTGATCACTTGCTGTACCTGCATACAAACTTTTTGTGTTTCATGTACAAGGACCCCCAGATCCCTCTGTTGCACAACATTTTTTAATCTCTCTCCATCTAAATAGTAATTTGCTTTTATATTTTTCCGACCAAAGAGGATAATGTCACACTTTCCCACATTATACTCCATCTGCCAAATTTTTGCCCATTCACTTAGCCAGTCTATATCCCTTTGCTGATTTTTTGTGTCCTCCTCACAACTTGCTTTCCCCCCCATCTTTGTATCATCTGCAAACTTGGCTACATTACACTCGGTCCCTTCATCCACGTCATTAATATAGATTGTAAATAGTTGAGGACCCAGCACTGATCCCTGCACCACCCCACTAGTTACCATTTGCCAACTGGCAAATGACCCATTTATCCCGACACTCTGTTTTATTTTCGTTAGTCAATTCTCCATCCATGCTAATATATTAACCCCAACCCTGTGAACTCTTACATTGTGTGGTAACCGTTTATGTGGAAAATGCCTTCTGGAAGTCCAAATACACCACATCCACTGGTTCCCCTTTTATACACCCTGTTTTTTATATCCTCAAAGAATTCCAGCAAATCTGTCAAACAGGACTTTCCCTTCATAAATCCATGCTGACTCTGCCTGACCGAATTTTGCTTTTCCAAATGTCTTGCTACTGCTTCTTTACAAATGGACTCCAGCATTTTCCCAAGGACAGACGCTTGACCAACTGGTCTATAGTTTCCTGCTTTCTGTCTGCCTCCTTTCTTAAATAGGGGTGTTATATCTGCGGTTATCCAATCCGCTGTGACCTCCCCAGAATCCAGGGAATTTTGGTAGATTACAAACAATGCATCCACTCTCCCCGCAGGATTTCTTTCAGGACCCGAAGATGCAGGCCATCAGGTCCAGCGGTCTTGTCCGCCTTTAGTCCCATTAGTCGTAAAACCATGCTGGCTCTGGCTTGCCTGTATTACGCTTGTCTAAACGTCCTGCTACTGCTTCCTCACAAATGGAATCCAGAACTTTTCCCATGACATTGATCTCCCGACTCTCTGTTAGTTAGCCAAATCCTCTCTCCATCACCCCCAACCCCAACGCCTTTTGGAGGCGTCAGTACATTACCGGCGAGATCGTCAGCGAGGCTCTTTCGGGTTTGCTGTTTGCCGTGACTCTTGGCAGAGAAAACGAAAATGAGGCCGCTTTTCAGAAGCTCGGCTGGAGCGGTCCGTTACCTTGGCAGCTCTCCCCAGGCCAGCAGGGCGATAAGTCCCTGGTTCGCACGGAGTATGGCGACAGGGGAAAAAGGGACCTCTCCCTCGCTGTCCAATAACGTTATTGCCGGCCAATTTGTTGATGAAGGGAATTCCATTGAAAGCTCGCCGATGGCCCTATCAGGGAGGGAGGGGGCTCGATGGAGGTGAGCCTATGGGAGGACGAGGAAGGGGGAGGGCGTGGGCGACGAGGGCAGGGTGCAGGGGGCCGGGGGGGGGGGGCAGCTGAACACGGCCTGTTCCAGAAGGCTGTGATGTGCACTTTAGCCGACAAAGGTTTCTGATGACCTCGACACCTTCCTTTTAGACGACGCACACACACACACACAGACAATCCCAACACACAGCACAACAGGGATCAGGGAGAGAGAAAGCACCAGCTCAGAGCACAATAGCAGGCTGCGCAGCTAATGCCGTCCATTCAGCCTCCAACTATGGCCCTTTCATACACAACCACAATGTCACATGAAGCACGAGTTAGGCCACAGCTGCAGCAACTGCGTGCGGTTCTGGTCACCCAACACCACAGGCCGTCCCTCGGAATCGAGGAAGACTGGCTTCCACTCGAAAAATCAGTCCTTAGGTGGCTGAACAGTCCAATACGGGAACCACAGTCCCTGTCACAGGTGGGACAGATAGACGTTGACGGAAGGGGAGGGTGGGACAGGTTTGCCGCACGCTCCTTCCGCTGCCTGCGCTTGGTTGCTGCACGCTCTCGGCGACGAGACGCGAGGTGCTCAGCGCCCTCCCGGATGCACTTCCTCCACTTAGGGCGGACCGGTCTTTGGGCCCAGGGACTCCCAGGTGTCAGTGGGGACGTTGCACTTTATCAGGGAGGCTTTGAGGGTGGTCCCTTGTAACGTTTCCTCTGCCCACCTTTGGCTCGCTTGCCGTGAAGGAGTTCCGAGTAGAGCGCTCGCTTTGGGGAGTCTCGTGTCTGGGGGACATGCAGACAATGTGGCCCTGCCCAGCGGAGCTGGTCGAGTGTGGTCAGTGCTTCGATGCTGGGGATGTTGGCCTGGTCGAGGACACTAACGTTGGTGCGTCTGTCCTCCCGGGGGATTTGTAGGATCAAGCAGAGACATCGTTGGTGGTATTTCTCCAGCGACTTATCACCACATTAAAGTAAAGTGGTGTATGCACTAAGAAACAGTGCAGAGGAGATTTACCAGGATGTTGCCAGGACTGGGGAATTTTAGCTATGAGGAAAGATCCGATAGGCTGGGGTTGATTCTTTTGGATCAGAAGAGGCTGAAGGGTTATTTAACGAACCAGGTCGATTCCTGGGATGAAGGTGCTGACTTATGAAGAAAGGTTGAGCAGGTTGGACCTGTCCACCTCAAAGAAGCAGGAGCTGGCCATTTGGTGGGGGGTGGGGAGAGGTCGAAGGAATGCCGCGCTGTCGGAGGGGCAGTACTGAGGGAGTGCCGCACTGTCGGAGGGGCAGTACTGAGGGAGTGCCGCACTGTCGGAGGGGCAGTACTGAGGGAGCACTGTTGGAGGGGCAGTACTGAGGGAGCCCTGCTGCACCGTCGGAGGGGCAGTGCTGAGGGAGCGCTGCACTGCTGGAGGGGCACTACTGAGGGAGTGCCAAACCGTCAGAGAGGCAGTACTGAGGGAGCGCTGCACTGTCAAAAGGGCAGGACTGAGGGAGCGCTGTCCTGTCGGAGGGGCGTTACTGAGGGAGCATCGCAATGTCAGAGCTGCGGAACTGAGGGAGTGCCGCATTGTCGGAGGTGCAGTACTGAGCGAGTGCCACACTGTCGTAGGGGCAGTACTGAGGGAGCGCCGGACCGTCGGAGGGGCAGTACTGAGGGAGCCCCGCACCATCGGAGGGGCAGTA
Source organism: Pristiophorus japonicus (assembly GCF_044704955.1). NCBI lineage: Eukaryota > Metazoa > Chordata > Chondrichthyes > Pristiophoridae > Pristiophorus > Pristiophorus japonicus. Next base: position 12,561,909 of record NC_092007.1, on the reverse strand, counting down.
CTGAGGGAGCGCTGCACTGTCAGAGGGGTTGTACTGAGGGAGCTCCGCACTGTTGGAGGGCAGTACTGAGGGAATGCTGCGATGTCTTGGGACAGTACTGAGGGAGCGCCGCACTGTCAGAGGTGCAGTACTGAGGAAACGCCGCACTGTCAGAGGGGTTGTACTGAGGGAGCCCTGCACTGTCGGAGGGGCAGTACTGAGGGAGTGCCGCACTGTCGGAGGCCCAGTACTGAGGGAGTGCCGCACTGTCGGAGGGGCAGTACTGAGGGAGCCCTGCACTGTCGGAGGGGCAGTATTGAGGGAGCGCCTCACTGTCGGAGGGGCAGTACTGAGGGAGCACCATACTGCACTGTCGAACGGGCATTACAGAGAGAGAGTCCCTCTGATGGAAGATTGTTATTAAGGGTGTGCTGCACTGTTGAACGGGCGGTACTGAGGGAATGCCGCACTGTGAGGTGCAGTACTGAACGAGTGCCACACTATCAGAGGGGCAGTAATGAATGAGTACCAACCTGTCGGAGGGGCAGTACTGAGGGAGTGCCGCACTGTCAGAGGGGCAGTACTGAGGGAGCGCCTCACTGTCAGAGGGGCAGCACTGAGGGAGTGTCGCACTGTTGGAGGGGCAGTACTGAGGGAGCACCTCACTGTCGGAGGGGCATTACTGAGCATGTGCCGCATTGTCAGAGGGGCAGTACTGAGGGAGCGCTGCACTGTTGGCGGGGCAGTATTGAGGGAGTGCCGCACTGTCGGAGGGGCAGTACTGAGGGAGTGCCGCACTGTCGGAGGGGCGGTACTGAGGGGGCACCGCGCTGTCAAAGCAGAAATACTGAGGGAGTGCTGCTCTGTCGGAGGGCCGTACTGAGGGAGCGCCGCACTGTCAGAGGGGCAGTACTGAAGGAATGCCGCACTGTCGGAGGGGCAGCACTGAGGGAGTGTCGCACTGTTGGAGGGGCAGTACTGAGGGAGCACCGCACTGTCGGAGGGGCAGTACTGAGGGAGCACCGCACTGTCGGCGGGGCAGTACTGAGAGAGTGCCGCACTGTTGCATGGTCGTTACTGAGTGAGTGCCGCACTGTCGGAGGGGCAGTACTGAGGGAGCGCCTCACTGTCGGAGGGGCCGTCTTTCGGATGAGACGTTAAATCGAGGCTGTGTCTGCCCTCTCGGGTCGATATAAAAGATTCCATGGCACTAATTCGAAGAAGAGTAAGGGTGTTAACTCCGGTGTGCAGGTCAATATTTATTGTGCAATCAACATAACAAAAACAGGTTATCACATTGCTGTTTGTTGGGTCTTGCGGTGAGTCGACTGCCTGCCACGTCTCCACACTCCAAAACTATTTCACTGGCTGTGAGGCCCTTTGAGACATCCAGTGGTCATGAAAGGCACCGTTGAAATCCGAATCATTCCTTTTGCTTTTGTTGTTGCTTGTTGTAATTTGAAATCACTGTTGATTTAAACCCCTGCTTTTGGAGCTAACGGTTGCTCACAGGGTGTTTGGAGCAGTGGCCAGAGATTTCTGGTCGGGAGGATGAGGAGAAGAGGCAATTATAACTCGCGAGCAAGATGCTGAGCGGGGGAGGGCGCAGGAACAGAGAGTCCTGGGGAGGGGTGCTGGGAGCATGCACGTGTGAGCCGTTCGGCTGTCACGTTTCCCACGTGACAACGGCAACCACACGCTGAACAAAAGCCGCTTCATTGGCCGTGAGGCGATCAGGATGCCCTGAGGTTACGAAAGGCGCTATTGAAATGCAAGTCCCGAATGAAAGAAATTCTCTCGGAACATCCCGTGACGGCTAATAAATGTCGAACGCGCCACTCCACCGCTGGTCCCCTCTGAAGTAGCAATTGGCGTACAGCTCCCCGTCCAGTATCACGTTCTCGCAAGCGGAGGGCGCTCCACCGCGACCCTCGCCCGAACCGGCACTCCCGCGACCCCATCCCGCGTCGTCGCTGTTGCCGTGGATCGCGTCGACCTCGACATTGGCGTATATAGCATTGACGTCGCTGCAGGACACGTTAATGGCCCTCGGAGTCGCCTGAAAGACAATCAGCGAGACAGGCGGGAATCAGAGAATCGCACCGCAATGGTGGAGGCTCTTTGGGCCCATCGAGACCGGGATGTGCCGGCTCTGTGAAAGAACAATCCAATCAGTCCCGCTCTCAAACCCCCCCACTCCTCTTCCCCCCGCACAGCCCGGCACAATTTTCCCCGTAAAGTATTGATCCAATTCCCCCATTTGAAAGTTACTGTCCAATCTGCCAACACCAATCTTTCAGGCAGTGCGTTCCAACGGGGTTGGGGTATATGGGGAGAAGGTGGGTTTGAGGGATATCGGGGAGAAGATGTGGTTGAGGGACATGGGGAGAAGTTGGGGTTTAAGGGATAGGGTGCAGAGTGTCTGGGACTCCGTAACCTTTGCCTGCACAATAAATGTCGATGTCAGGAGGGGCACCTACCTCACACGGATTTCCAGGCTCCAGGTGAACATCTGCAGACCTCGCTAAGCCATGGGACCTGAAATGTTGGACACAGACTGGTGAGACTCTCACCAACAGATTGTTCCAAGGTTGATCGTGAGACGTCCGTTACTACACCGAGTGAAGCATTTCGAAGGCACCTCGATTTTAAACTTATCAAACCCCTCAATGGCCTCCTACACCCCTCCCTATCTCTGTAACCCCCTCCAGCCGGGACACCCCTCCCTATCTCTGTAACATCCTCCAGCCCAGACACACCTCCCTATCTCTGTAACCCCCTCCAACCCAGACACTCCTCCCTATCTCTGTAACTCCCTCCAGCCCCGACACTCCTCCTATCTCTGCAAACTCCTCCACGCCCTACACCCCTCCCTATCTCTGTAACCTCCTTCAGATCTACTCCCCTCCCTAGCTCAGTAACTTCCTAAAGCCCTGAGACCCCTCCCTAATTTTGATACCTCATCCAGCCATAAACCCCTCCTTATCTCTGTAACTTCCTCCATCGCCTGCACCCCTCCGTATCTCCGTAACCTCCTCCAGCCCCTACACCGCTCCATTTCTCTGTAACATCCTCCAACCCCTACAGCCCTCCCTATCTCTGTAACATCCTCCAGTCCCTACACCCCTCCCTATCTCTGTAACCTCTATCACCCCGGCACACCTCCCTTTCTCTTTAACCTCCTCTGAGTCAACACAACTCCCTATCTCTGTAACCTCCTCCAGACCCGATACCCCTCCCTAGTTTTGATATCTGCTACATCCCCCAGACACCTCCCTATCTCTGTAATCTTCTTCAGACCCTAAAATCTCCCTATTTCTGTAACTTCCTCCATCCTTACACCCCTCCATATTTTTGTGACCGCCTCCAGCCCCAACAACCCTCCCTATATTTAAAATCTCCTCCAGCCCTTACACCCCTCCCTATCTCTGTAATCTCCTCCACCCCTACACCACTCCCGATCTCTGTAAACTCCTCTAGCACTACACCCCTCCCTATCTCTGTAAACTCTTCCAGCCCTACACCCCTCCCTATCTCTGTAACCTCCTTCAGCCACCACAGCCCTCCCTATCTCGGTAAACTCCTCCAGCCCCTAGACCACTCTCTGTCTCTGTAACCTCCTCCAGACCCTACACCCCTGCCCATCTCTGTAAGCACCTCTAGGCCAACACACCTCCCTATCTCTGTAACCATCTCCAGACCCTATACCCATCCCTATTTCTGAAAACTGTTCATTTCCTTAGACCCCTCCCTATCTCTGTATAACCTCCTCCAGCCCCTACACTCCTCCGTATCTCTGTAACCTCCTCCATCCTCATACCCCTCCCTATCTCTGAAACCTCCTCCAGCAGCTACACATTTTCGTATTCCTGTAACCCCCTCAATCACTACACCCCTCCATTGTTTTGTAAACTCAGCCAGCCCCTACAACCCTCCCCATATTAGAAACCTCCTCCAGCCCTTAAAACGCTCTGTATCACTGTGACCTCTGCAGCCTGACATGCCTCCCTAATTCAGTAACCTCCTCGAGCCCTTACACACCTCCCTATCCCTGTAATCTCCTCCAGCCCTACACCCCTTCCTATGTCTGTAACCTCCTCCAGCCCTATACCCCTCCCTATCTCTATAACCTCATCAAACACCTCCACCCCTCCCTGTCTCTGTAACCTCCTCCAGCCCCTACACCCCTTCCTATCTCTGTAACCACCTCCAGCTCCCACACCCCTCCCTATCTCTGTAACATCCTCCAGACCCTACACCCCTCCCTAACTCTGTAACCTGCCCAGCCCCTACACCCCTCCCTATCTCTGTAACCACCTCCAGCTCCCACACCCCTCGCTATCTCTGTAACCTCCTCCAGACCCTACACACCTCCCTATCTCTGTAACCTCCTCCAGCTCCTACACCTCTCCCTATCTCTGTAACCTCCTCCAGCCCCTACACTCTCCCTATCTCTGTAACCTCCTCCAGCCCTACACCACCCATCTCTGTAACCTCCTGCAGCCCCTCAACCCCTCCATATCTCTGTAACCTCCTATAGACCCGATATAGCTTCCTATTTCTGAAATCTTCTCCATCCCGTGGACACCTCCCTATCTCTGTCAGCATCTCCAGCCCTACACACCTCCCTATCTGTATAACCTCCTCCAGCCCTACAGCCCTCCCTATCTCAGTAACATCCTCCAGACCCTACACTCCTCTCTATCTCTGTAACCTACTCCATCCCCACACCACTCCCTATCTATGTCAGCTCCTCCAGTCCCAACTCCCATCGATATCTCTGTAACCTCCTCCACCCGCTATACCCCTCACTATTTCTAAAATCTGCTGCATCCCCTACACCCCTCCCTATCTATATAACCTCCTCCAGCCCTACAGCCCACTCTAGCTCTGCAATCTCCTCCATCCCCACACCCCTCCCACTCTCTGTAACCTTCTCCAGCCCCTACACACCTTCCTATCTCTAACCTCCTCCAGCACCTAACCCATTCTTATTGCTGTACCTTCTCCATCCCTAGGCCCCTCCATATTTTGTAACCTCATCCAGCCCCTACAACCCTCCCTATATTTGAAATCTCTTCCAGCCCCTACACCGCTCTGTATCGCTGTAAACTCCTGCAGCCCCTACACGCCTCCCTAACTCTGTAATCTCCTCCAGCCCTACACCCCTCCCTATCTCTGTAAATTCCTCCTGCCCCTACATGCTTCCCTATCTCTGTAACCACCTCCAGCCCCTATACACCTCGCTATCTCTGTAACCACCTCCATACCGTAAACCCTCCCTATCTCTGTAACCTCCTTCAGCCCTACACCCCTCCCTATCTCCGTAACCTTCTCAAGCCCCTACACCCCTCCCAATCTCTGTAATCACCTCGAGCACCTACAACACTTCCTATTTCGGAAATCTCTTCCAGCACCTACACACCTTCCTAATTTTGTAACCTCATTCAGCCCTACAGCCCTCACTATCTCTGTAACCTCCTCCAGCCCCTACACCCTCCCTATCTCTGAAACATCCTCCAGCCCCTACACTCCTCCCTGTCTCTGTAACCTCCTCCAGAACCTACACCCCTCCCTATCTCTGTAACCTCCTCCAGCCCCTACACCCTCCCTGTATCTGTAACCTCCTCCAGCCTCTACACCTCTCCCTATCCCTGTATCCTATGGACTGGAGGGTAGCTAAGGTAACACCTCTTTTTAAAAAAGGAGGGAGAGAGAAAGGGGGTAATTAATTACCGGTTAGCCTGACATTAGTAGTGGGGAAAATGTTGGAATCAATCATTAAGGATGAAATAGCAGCGCATTTGGAAAGCAGTGACAGGATCGGTCCAAGTCAGCATGGATTTAGGAAAGGGAAATCATGCTTAACGAATCTTCTGGAAATTTTTGAGGATGTAACGAGCAGAGTGGACAAGGGAGAAACAGTGGATGTGGTGTATTTGAACTTTCAAAAGGCTTTTGACACGGCCCCGCACAAGAGATTGGTGTGCAAAATCAAAGCATATGGAATTGGGGGTAATGTACTGACGTATATAGGGAACTGGTTGGCTGACAGGAAGCAGAGAGTCGGGATAAACGGGTCCTTTTCAGAATGGCAGGCAGTGACTAGTGGAGTGCCGCAGGGCTCAGTGCTGGGACCCCAGCTCTTTGCAATATACATTAACGATTTAAATGAAGGAATTGAGTGTAATATCTCCAAGTTTGCAGATGACACTAAGCTGGGTGGCGGTGTGAGCTGTGAGGAGGATGCTAAGAGGCTGCAGGGTGACTTGGACAGGTTGGGTGAGTGGGCAAATGCATGGCAGATGCAGTATAATGTGGATAAATGTGAAGTTATCCATTTTGTGGGCAAAAACACGAAGGCAGTATATTATCTGAATGGCGGCAGATTAGGAAAAGGGGAGGTGCAACGAGACCTGGGTGTCATGGTTCATCAGTCATTGAAAGTTGGCATGCAGGTACAGCAGACGGTGAAGAAGGCAAATGTTTTGTTGGCCTTCATAGCTAGGGGATTTTTAGTAAAGGAGCAGGGAGGTCTTACTGCAGTTGTACAGGGCCTTGGTGAGGCCTCACCTGGAATAATGTGTTCAGTTTTGGTCTCCTAATCTGAGGAAGGACGTTCTTGCTGTTGAAGGAGTGCAGCGAAGGTTCACCAGACTGATTCCCGGGATGGCAGGACTGACATATGAGGAGAGACTGGATCAACTGGGCCTGTATTCACTGGAGTTTAGAAGGATGAGAGGGGATCTCATAGAAACATATAAGATTCTGACGGGACTGGACAGGTTAGATGCGGGAAGAAAGTTCCCGATGTTGGGGAAGTCCAGAACAAGGGAACATAGTCTTAGAATAAGGGGTAAGCCGTTTAGGACTGAGATGAGGAGAAACTTCTTCACTCAGAGAGTTGTTAACCTGTGGAATTCCTTGCCGCAGAGAGTTGTTGAGGCCAGTTCATTGGATATAATCAAGAGGTAGTTAGATATGGCTCTTACGGCTAAGGGGATCAAGGGGTATGGAGAGAAAGCAGGAAAGGGGTACTGAAGGAATGAGCAGCCATGATCTTATTGAATGGTGGTGCAGGCTCGAAGGGCTGAATGGCCTACTCCTGCACGTATTTTCCATGTTTCTATGTTTCTAACCACCTCCAGCCACTACAGACTCCATATTTCTGTATCCTCCTCCAGCACCCATACTCCTTCCTATTGCTGTAACCTCCACCAGCCTCTACTCACCTCCCTGTATCTAAAATTTCCTCTAGCCCCTACTCCCCTCTGTATCACTGTAAAGTCCTGCAGCCCCTACACGCCTCCCGAATTCACTAATCTCCTTGAGCCCTTACACGCCTCCCTATCCCTGTAATCTCCTCCAGCCCTACACCACTCCCTATCTTTGTAAATACCTCCTGCCCTTACAACCTTCCCTATCTCTGCAACGAACGTCAGCTCCTACAACCCTTCCTACTTTTGGAATCTCATCCTTCCCTACAGCCCTCCCGATCTCTGTAACCTCCTCCAGCCCCTACACCCCTCCCTATCTCTGTAACCCCCTACAGCCCCTACACCCCTCCCTATCTCTGTAACCCCCTCCAGCCCCGACACCCCTCCCGATCTCTGTAAGCTCCTCCAGCCCCTATTCCACTAACTATCTGTGTAAACTCCTTCAGCCCCTACACCCCTCCCTATCTCTGTAACATCCTCCAGCCCTTACACCCCTCCCTATCTCTGTAACATCCTCCAGCCCCTACACCCCTCCCTATCTCTGTAACATCCTCCAGCCCTTACACCCCTCCCTATCTCTGTAACATCCTCCATCCCCTACACCCCTCCCTATCTCTGTAACCTCCTCCAGCCCCTACACCCCTCCCTATCTCTGTAACCTCCTCCAGCCCCTACACCCCTCCCTATCTCTGTAACCTCCTCCAGCCCCAACACCCCTCCCTATCTCTGTAAACCCCTCCAGCCCCTACACCCCTCCCTATCTCGGTAACCTCCTCCAGACCCTACACCCCTCCCTATCTCTGTAACCTCCTCCAGCCCCTGCACCCCTCCCTATCTCGGTAACTTCCTCCATTCCTACACACCTCCATATTTTTTTAACTTTGTCCAGCCCCGACAACCCTCCCTAGTATTGAAAGCTCCGCCAACCCCGACACCCCTCTTTATTGCAGTAAACTCCTGCAGTCGCTACATGCATCCCTAACTCTGTAACATCCTCCAGCCTCTATACCCCTCCCTATCTCTGTAACATCCTCCGCCCCTTACACCCCTCCCTATCTCTGTAACCTCCTCCAGCCCCTACACCCCTCCCTATCTCTGTAACCTCCTCCAGCCCCTACACCCCTCCCTATCTGTGTAACCCCCTCCAGCCCCTACACCCCTCCCTATCTCGGTCACATCCTCCAGCCCCTACAACCCTCCCTATCTCTGTAACATCCTCCAGCCGCTACACGCTCCCTATCTCTGTAACCTCCTCCAGTCCCTACACCCCTCCCTATCTCTGTAACCCACTCTAGCCCCTACGCCCCTCCCTATCTCTGTAACCTCCTCCAGCCCCTACACCCCACCCTATCTCGGTAACCTCCTCCAGCCCCTACACCCCACCCTATCTCGGTAACCTCCTCCATCCCTACACACCTCCATATTTTTTTAACTTCCTCCAGCCCCGACAACCCTCCCTATCTCTGTAACCTCCTACAGCTCCTGCACACCTCCCTATCTCTGTTAACTTCTCCAGCCCCTACACCCCTCCCTATCTCTGTAAACTCCTCAAGCCATACACCTCTCCCTAACTCTGTCACCTCCTCCAGCCCCTACATGCCTCCCTAGCTCTGTAACCTCCTCCAGCCCCTACACACATCCCTACCTCTGTAACCTCCTCCAGCCCCTACACCACTCCCTTTCTCTGTAACCTCCTCCAGCCGTACACCCCCTCCCTATCTCTGTAACCTCCTCCAGGCTATACACACTTCCCTATCTCCGTAACCTCCTCCAGCCCCTACACACCTCCCAAGCTTTGTATCCTCCTCCAGAACCTACAAGCATCCTTATCTCTGTAAGCTCCTCCAACCCTACACCCTCCCTATCTCCGCAACCTCTTTCAGCCTCTGCACCCATCCCTCTCTCTGTGTCCTCATCCAGTCCCAAAACCCCTTCTTAACTCTGTAACCTCCTCCATTCCTAAAATCCTCCCTATCTCCATAACCACCTCCAGCCCCTACACCCCTCCCTTTTCTGCAACCTCCTCCAGCCCTATAACCCCTCCCTATCTCTGTAACTCCCTACAGCCCCTACACCTCTGCCTATCTCTGTACAGTACTGCAGCCCCTACACCCCTCCCAATCTCTGGACCCTCCTCCGGCCCCGACATATTTGGGGGTGGGAGGTTCGAGGGGTTGGGCGGAGCTGGTGAAATCTTTAGCCAGCACGAGACAGGCACAGAGTCTGGAAAGATGGCCCCGAACAAAACTGTGATCACATGACTTGCCACATGATCATTTATTAATTTTACGCCAATAGCTGTTATTACTTCAGGAGTCCACTAGGCGGTGCTCGATTACAGGGGGGTATTCAGGTCAGGAGGTGGGTGCAGGACTTCCTCGTCTGACAGGAACTCAAGTACTGCCCCCAAATGCGGCTCGACCCAGCTTCACCCACAGACAGTATGGACACAATTGAGACTTACGGGCTCCAGCAATAGTGAATCCTCACATATACGATGATCACACCCACGATGATGATTAACGCGAACACTCCAAAGACAGTTATAATTATCTTCAAGGGCCCTTCATCTAGGACTGAACAACAAGAATAATTAATGCTGCCTCATTTATACAATCACGCAGGAACAGGAGGCGGCCCATTCCGCCCCTCGAGCCTGTTGCACAGGAACAGGAGGAGGCCCATTCAGCCCCTCGAGCCTGTTACACAGGAACAGCAGGAGGTCCATTCAGCCCCTGGAGCCTGTTGCACTGGAACAGGAGGAGGTCCATTCAGACCCTGGAGCCTGTTGCACTGGAACAGGAGGAGGCCCATTCAGCCCCTCGAGCCTGTTACACAGGAACAGGAGGAGGCCCATTCCGCCCCTCGAGCCTGTTGCACAGGAACAGGAGGAGGCCCATTCAGCCCCTCGTGCCTGTTACACAGGAACAGCAGGAGGTCCATTCAGCCCCTGGAGCCTGTTGCACTGGAACAGGAGGAGGTCCATTCAGACCCTGGAGCCTGTTGCACTGGAACAGGAGGAGGCCCATTCAGCCCCTCGAGCCCGTTTCACAGGAACAGCAGGAGCTCCATTCAGCCCCTCGATCCTGTTACATAGGAACAGGAGGAACTCATTCAGCCCCTCGAGGCTGTTACACCGTAACAGGAGGAGTGCCATTCAGCCCCTCGATGCTACTACAGAGGAAGAGGAGGAGCCCCATTCAGCCCCTCGAGCCTGTTACACTGGAACAGGAGGTGACCCATTCTGACCCTCGGGCCTGGTACACAGGAAAAGAACGAGGTCCATTCAGCCCCCTCGAGCATGCTCACAGGAACATGAGGAGGCCCATTCAGCCCCTCGAGCCTGTTTCACAGGAACAGAAGGAGGTGCATTCGGCCATATCGAGCCTGTTGCACAGGAACAGGAGGAGGCCCATTCAGCCCATCGAGCCTGTTACACAGGAACAGGAGGAGGCCCATTCAGCCCCTCGAGCCTGTTACACAGGAACAGGAGGAGTGCCATTCAGCCTCTCGAACCGGTTACACCGGAACAGGAAGAGACCCATTCAGCCCCTCGGGCCTGGTACACAGGAACAGGAGGAGGCCCATTCAGCCCCTCGAACCTCTTGGACACGAACAGGAGGAGGCCCATTCAGCCCCTCGAGCCTGTTGCACAGGAACAGCAGGAGGTTCATTCAGCCAAATTGAGCCTGTTACACAGGAACAGGAGGCCCATTCAGCCCCTCGTTCTGGTTACACAGGAACAGCAGGAGACATATTCATACCCTTGAGCCTGTAAATCAGGAACAGTAGGAGGCCCATTCAGCCCCTCGAGCCCGTTACACAGGAACAGCAGGAGGCCCATTCAGCCCCTGGAGCCTGTTGCACTGGAACAGCAGGAGGTCCATTCAGCCCCTGCAGTCTGTTGCACTGGAACAGGAGGAGGCCCATTCAGCCCCTCGAACCTGTTGCACTGGAACAGGAGGAGGCCCATTCAGCCCCTCGAGCCTATTGCACAGGAACAGCAGGAGGTCCATTCAGCCAAATCGAGCCTGTTACACAGGAACAGGAGGAGGCCCATTCAGCCCCGCGAGCCGGTTACACAGTAACAGGAGGTGACCCATTCTGACCCTCGGGCCTGGTACGCAGGAAAAGAAGGAGGTCCATTCAGCTCCCTCGAGCATGTTCACAGGAACATGAGGAGGCCCATTCAGCCCCTCGAGCCTGTTTCACAGGAACAGGAGAGGTGCATTCAGCCATATCGAGCCTGTTGCACAGGAACTGGAGTAGACCCATTCAGCCCCTCGAGCCTGTTACACAGGAACAGGAGGAGTGCCATTCAGCCTCTCGAGGCTACTACACAGGAATAGGAGGAGGCCCATTCAGTCACTCGAGCCTGTTATACAGGAACAGGAGGAGGTCCATTCAGCCCCTCGAGCCTATTACACAGGTACAGGAGGAGGCCCATTCAGCCCCTCGAGCCGGTTACACAGGAACAGGAGTTGAACCATTCAGCCCCTCGAGGCTGTTAGACGGGAACTGGAGGTGGCCCATTCAGCCCCTCGAGCCTCTGACACAGGAACAGGAAGAGTGCCATTCAGCCCTACGAGGCTACTACACAGGAAGAGGAGGAGGCCCATTCAGCACCTCGGGCCTGTTACACAGGAACAGGGGGAGTCCCATTCACCTCTTTGTGCCTGTTTCACAGAAACAGGAGGAGACCCATTCAGCCCCTCGAGTTGTTACACAGGACCAGGAGGAGGCCCATTCAGCCGGTTGAGCCTGTTACACAGGAATAGGAGGAGGCCCATTCAGCCCCTGTAGCCTGTTACACAGGAATAGGAGGTGACCCATTCTGACCCTCGGGCCTGGTACACAGGAAAAGAAGGAGGACCATTCAGCCCCCTCGAGCATGTTCACAGGAACAGGAGGAGGCCCATTCAGCCCCTCGAGCCTGTTTCACAGGAACAGGAGGAGGTGCATTCTGACATATCGAGCCTGTTGCACAGGAACAGGAGGAGGCCCATTCAGCCCCTCGAACCTCTTGCACACGAACAGGAGGAGGCCCATTCAGCCCCTCGAGCCTGTTGCACAGGAACAGCAGGAGGTGCATTCAGCCAAATTGAGCCTGTTACACAGGAACAGGAGGCCCATTCAGCCCCTCGTTCTGGTTACACAGGAACAGCAGGAGACATATTCATACCCTTGAGCCTGTAAATCAGGAACAGTAGGAGGCCCATTCCGCCCCTCGAGCCCGTTACACAGGAACAACAGGAGGCCCATTCAGCCCCTGGAGGCTGTTGCACTGGAACAGCAGGTGGTCCATTCAGCCCCTGCAGCCTGTTGCACTGGAACAGGAGGAGGCCCATTCAGCCCCTCGAGCCTGTTGTACTGGAACAGGAGGATGCCCATTCAGTCCCTCGAACCTGTTGCACTGGAACAGGAGGAGGCCCATTCAGCCCCTCGAGCCTATTGCACAGGAACAGCAGGAGGTCCATTCAGCCAAATCGAGCCTGTAACACAGGAACAGGAGGAGGCCCATTCAGCCCCGCGAGCCGGTTACACAGTAACAGGAGGTGAACCATTCTGACCCTCGGGCCTGGTACACAAGAAAAGAAGGTGGTCCATTCAGCCCCCTCGAGCATGTTCACAGGAACATGAGGAGGCCCATTCAGCCCCTCGAGCCTGTTTCACAGGAACAGGAGAGGTGCATTCAGCCATATCGAGCCTGTTGCACAGGAACTGGAGTAGACCCATTCAGCCCCTCGAGCCTGTTATACAGGAACAGGAGGAGGTCCATTCAGCCCCTCGAGCCTATTACACAGGTACAGGAGGAGGCCCATTCAGCCACTCAAGCCGGTTACACAGGAACAGGAGTTGAACCATTCAGCCCCTCGAGGCTGTTAGACGGGAACTGGAGGTGGCCCATTCAGCCCCTCAAGCCTGTTTCACAGGAACAGCAGGAGGTCCATTCAGCCCGTCAAACCTGTTACATAGGAACAGGAGGAACCCATTCAGCCCCTCGAGGCTGTTACACAGGAATAGGAGGAGGCCCATTCAACCCCTCGAAGCTCTTGCTCAAGAATAGGAGGAGGCCCATTCATCCCCTCGAGCCTGTTGCACAGGAACAGCAGGAGACATATTCAGACCATTGAGCCTGTTACACAGGAACAGGAGGAGGCTCGATCAGCCACTCGTGTTGTTACACAGGACCAGGAGGAGGCCCATTCCGCCTTTGAGCCTGTTACAGAGGAACAGGAGGAGACCCATTCAGCACCTCGAGCCTGTTACACAGGAACAGGAGGGGCCCATTCAGCCCCTCGAGCCTGTTACACAAGAACAGGATGAGGCCCATTCAGCCCCTCGGGCCTGTTACACAGGAACAGGATGAGGCCCATTCAGCCACTCGAGACTGTTACACAGGAACAGGAGGAGGCCCATTCAGTCCCTTGAGCCTATCACACAGGAACAGGAGGAGGCCCAATCAGCCGCTCGAGTTGTTACACAGGACCAGGAGGAGGCCCATTCAGCCGGTTGAGCCTGTTACAGAGGAACAGGAGGAGACCCATTCAGCCAATCGAGCCTGTTACACAGGAACAGGAGGAGGCCCATTCAGACCCTCGAGCCAGTTACACAGGAACAGGAGGAGGTCCATCCAGCCCTTTGAGCCTATTACACAGGAACAGGCGGAGGCCCATTCAGCCCCTCGAACCGTTACACAGCAACAGGAGGTGACCCATTCAGCCCCTCGGGCCTTTTACTCAGGAACTGGAGGAGACCCAGTTGGCCCCTTGAGCCTGTTAAACAGGAACAGGAGGAGGCCCATTCAGCACCTCGAGCCTGTTACAAAGGAACAGGAGGAGGTCCATTCAGCCCCTGGAGCCTGTTGCACTGGAACAGCAGGAGGTCCATTCAGCCCCTGGAGCCTGTTGCACTGGAAAAGGAGGAGGCCCATTCAGCCCCTCGAGCCTATTGCACAGGAGCAGCAGGAGGTCAATTGTGCCAAATCGAGCCTGTAACACAGGAACAGGAGGGCCATTCAGCCCCTCATTCTGGTTACACAGGAACAGGAGGAGACCCACTCAGCCCCTCGAGCCTGTTACACAGGAACAGGAGGAGGCCCATTCAGACACTCGATCCCGTTTCACAGGAACAGCACGTGACCTATTCAGTCCCTCGAGCCCTTTACACAGGAACAGTAGGAAGCCCATTCAGCCCCTCGAGCCTCTGACACAGGAACAGGAAGAGTGCCATTCAGCCCTATGAGACTACTACACAGGAAGAGGAGGAGGCCCATTCAGCCCCTCGAGTTGTTACACAGGACCAGGAGGAGGCCCATTCAGCCGGTTGAGCCTGTTACACAGGAATAGGAGGAGGCCCATTCTGACCCTCGGGCCTGGTACACAGGAAAAGAAGGAGGTCCATTCAGCCCCCTCGAGCATGTTCACAGGAACATGAGGAGGCCCATTCAGCCCCTCGAGCCTGTTACACAGGAACAGGAGGAGTGCCATTCAGCCACTCGAGCCTGTTGCACAGGAACAGGAGGAGGCCCATTCAGCCCCTTGAGCCTGTTACACAGGAACTGGAAGTGGCCCACTTATCCACTCGGGCCTGTTACACAGGAACAGGAGGAGGTCCATTCAGCCCCTCGAGCATGTTACATAGGAACAGGAGCAGACCCATCCAGCCCCTCTAGCCTGTTACACAGGAACAAGAGGATGCCCATTCAGCCCCTCGAGCCTGTTACACAGGAATTGCGGGTGGCCCATTCAGCCCCTCGAGCCTGTTAGACAGGAACTCGAGGTGGCCCATTCAGCTCCTCGAGCCTGTTACACAGGAACAGCAAGAGGCCCATTCAGCCCCTCGAGCCTGTTACACAGGAACAGGAGGAGGCCCATTCAGCCCCTCGAGCCTGTTACACAGGAACAGCAGCAGGTCCATTCAGCCCCTCGATCCTGTTACACAGGAATATGAGGAGGCCATTCAGCACCTCGAGCCTGTTACACAGGAAGAGCAGCAGGTCCATTCAGCCCCTCGATCCTGTTACACAGGAACAGGAGGAGGCCCATTCAGCCCCTCGGTCCTGTTACTCAGGAACAGGATGAGGCCCATTCAGCCACTCGACCTTTTACACAGGAATAGGAGGAGGCCCATTCAACCCCTCGAGGCTGTAACAGGAGGAGGCCCATTCAGCCCCTCGAGCATGTTGCTTGGAACAGGAGAACGCCCATTCAGCCCCTCGAGCCTGTTACACAGGAACAGGAGGAGGTCCATTCAGCACCTCGAGCCTGTTACACAGGAACAGGAGGAGGCCCATTCAGCCGCTCGAGCCTGTTACACAGGAGCAGGAGGAGGCCCATTCAGACCCTCGAGCCTGATACACAGGAACTGGAGGAGGCCCATTCAGCCCTTCGAGTCTGTTACACAAGAACAGGAGGAGGCCCATTCAGCCCTCGACCCTTTTACACAGGAACAGGAGGAGTGCCATTCAGCACCTCGAGGCTACTACACAGGAAGAGGAGGAGGCCGATTCAGCACCTCGGGCCTGTTACACAGGAACAGGAGGAGGTCCATTCAGCCCCTTGAGCCTATCACACAGGAACAGGAGGAGGCCCAATCAGCCGCTCGAGTTGTTACACAGGACCAGGAGGAGGCCCATTCAGCCGGTTGAGCCTGTTACAGAGGAACAGGAGGAGACCCATTCAGCCAATCGAGCCTGTTACACAGGAACAGGAGGAGGCCCATTCAGTCCCTCGAGCCAGTTACACAGGAACAGGCGGAGGCCCATTCAGCCCCTCGAGCCGGTTACACAGCAACAGGAGGTGACCCATTCAGCCCCTCGGGCCTTTTACTCAGGAACTGGAGGTGACCCAGTCGACCCCTCGAGCCTGTTACACAGGAACAGGAGGAGGCCCATTCAGCACCTCGAGCCTGTTACAAAGGAACAGCAGGAGGTCCATTCAGCCCCTGGAGCCTGTTGCACTAGAAAAGGAGGAGGCCCATTCAGCCCCTCGAGCCTATTGCACAGGAACGGCAGGAGGTCCATTGAACCAAATCGAGCCTGTAACACAGGAACAGGAGGGCCATTCAGCCCCTCATTCTGGTTACACAGGAACAGGAGGAGACCCACTCAGCCCCTCGAGCCTGTTACACAGGAACAGGCGGAGGCCCATTCAGACCCTCGAGCCCGTTTCACAGGAACAGCACGTGACCTATTCAGACCCTTGAGCCTGTTACACAGGAACAGGAGGAGGCTCATTCAGCCCCTCGAGCCCTTTACACAGGAACAGTAGGAAGCCCATTCAGCCCCTCGAGCCTCTGACACAGGAACAGGAAGAGTGCCATTCAGCCCTACGAGGCTACTACACAGGAAGAGGAGGAGGCCCATTCAGCACCTCGGGCCTGTTACACAGGAACAGGGGGAGTCCCATATACCTCTTTGGGCCTGTTTCACAGAAACAGGAGGAGACCCATTCAGCCCCTCGAGTTGTTACACAGGACTAGGAGGAGGCCCATCCAGCCAGTTGAGCCTTTACACAGGAATATGAGGAGGCCCATTCAGCCCCTCTAGCCTGTTACACAGGAATAGGAGGTGACCCATTCTGACCCTCGGACCTGGTACACAGGAAAAGAAGGAGGTCCATTCAGCCCCCTCGAGCATGTTCACAGGAACATGAGGAGGCCCATTCAGCCCCTCGAGCCTGTTACACAGGAACAGGAGGAGACCCATTCAGCCCCTCGAGGCTGTTGCACAGGAACAGGAGGAGTGCCATTCAGCCTCTCGAACCGGTTACACCGGAACAGGAAGAGACCCATTCAGCCCCTCGGGCCTGTTACACAGGAACAGGAGGAGGCCCATTCAGCCCCTCGAGCCTGTTGCACAGGAACAGCAGGAGGTGCATTCAGCCAAATCGAGCCTGTTACACAGGAACAGGAGGCCCATTCAGCCCCTCGTTCTGGTTACACAGGAACAGCAGGAGACATATTCATACCCTTGAGCCTGTAAATCAGGAACAGTAGGAGGCCCATTCAGCCCCTGGATCCTGTTGCACTGGAACAGCAGGAGGTCCATTCAGCCCCTGCAGCCTGTTGCACTGGAACAGGAGGAGGCCCATTCAGCCCCTCGAGCCTGTTGTACTGGAACAGGAGGATGTCCATTCAGTCCCTCGAACCTGTTGCACTGGAACAGGAGGAGGCCCATTGAGCCCCTCGAGCTTATTGCACAGGAACAGCAGGAGGTCCATTCAGCCAAATCGAGCCTGTAACACAGGAAGAGGAGGAGGCCCATTCAGCTCCGCGAGCTGTTTACACAGTAACAGGAGGTGACCCATTCTGACCCTCGGGCCTGGTACACAGGAAAAGAAGGAGGTCCATTCAGCCCCCTCGAGCATGTTCACAGGAACATGAGGAGGCCCATTCAGCCCCTCGAGCCTGTTTCACAGCAACAGGAGGAAGTGCATTCAGCCCCTCGAGCCTGTTACACAGGAACAGGAGGAGTGCCATTCAGCCTCTCGAGGCTACTACACAGGTACAGGAGGAGGCCCATTCAGCACCTCGGGCCTGTTACACAGGAACAGGAGGAGGCCCATTCAGCACCTCGGGCCTGTTACACAGGAACAGGAGGAGGCCCATTCAGTCACTCGAGCCTGTTATACAGGAACAGGAGGAGGTCCATTCAGCCCCTCGAGCCTATTACACAGGTACAGGAGGAGGCCCATTCAGCCCCTCGAGCCGGTTACACAGGAATAGCAGGAGGTCCATTCAGCCCATCAAACCTATTACATAGGAACAGGAGGAACCCATTCAGCCCCTCGAGGCTGTTACACAGGAATAGGAGGAGGCCCATTCAACCCCTCGAACCTCTTGCTCAAGAATAGGAGGAGGCCCATTCAGCCCCTCGAGCCTGTTGCACAGGAACAGCAGGAGACATATTCAGACCCTTGAGCCTGTTACACAAGAACAGGAAGAGGCCCATTCAGCCCCTCGGGCCTGTTACACAGGAACAGGAGGAGGCCCAATCAGCCACTCGAGTTGTTACACAGGACCAGGAGGAGGCCCATTCCGCCAGTTGAGCCTGTTACAGAGGAACAGGAGGAGACCCATTCAGCACCTCGAGCCTGTTACACAGGAACAGGAGGAGGCCCATTCAGCCCCTCGAGCCTGTTACACAAGAACAGGAAGAGGCCCATTCAGCCCCTCGGGCCTGTTACACAGGAACAGGATGAGGCCCATTCAGCCACTCGAGACTGTTACACAGGAACAGGAGGAGATCCATTCAGCCCCTTGAGCCAATTACACAGGAACAGGAGGAGGTCTATTCAGTCCCTCGAGCCTGTTCCACAGGAACAGGAGCAGGCCCATTCAGCCTCTCGAACCGGTTACACCGGAACAGGAAGAGACCCATTCAGCCCCTCGGGCCTGTTACACAGGAACAGGAGGAGGCCCATTCAGCCCCTTGAACCCGTTTGACAGGAACAGCAGGAGACATATGCAGACCCTTGAGCCTGTTACACAGGAACAGGAGGAGACATATGCAGACCCTTGAGCCTGTTACACAGGAACAGGAGGAAGCCCATTCAGCCCCTCGAGCCCGTTACACAGGAACAGCAGGAGGCCCATTCAGCCCCTGGAGCCTGTTACACAGGAACAGGAGGAGGCCCACTCAGCCCCTCGAGCCTGTTACACAGGAACAACAGGAGGCCCATTCAGCCCCTGGAGCCTGTTACACAGGAACAGGAGGAGGCCCATTCAGCCCCTCGAGCCTGTTACACAGGAACAGGAGGAGGTCCATTCAGCCCCACGAGCCAGTTACACAGGAACAGGAGGTTACCCATTCAGCCGCTCATGCCTGTTACACAGGAACAGCAGGAGGTCCATTCAGCCGCTCGATTCAGTTAGACGGGAACTGGAGGTGGTCCATTCAGCCCCTCGAGCCTGTTACACAAGAACAGGATGAGGCCCATTCAGCCCCTCTGGCCTGTTACACAGGAACAAGAGGATGCCCATTCAGTCCCTTGAGCCTGTTACACAGGAACAGGAGGGGCCCATTCAGCCCCTCGAGCCTGTTACACAAGAACAGGATGAGGCCCATTCAGCCCCTCGGGCCTGTTACACAGGAACAGGATGAGGCCCATTCAGCCACTCGAGACTGTTACACAGGAACAGGAGGAGGCCCATTCAGTCCCTTGAGCCTATCACACAGGAACAGGAGGAGGCCCAATCAGCCGCTCGAGTTGTTACACAGGACCAGGAGGAGGCCCATTCAGCCGGTTGAGCCTGTTACAGAGGAACAGGAGGAGACCCATTCAGCCAATCGAGCCTGTTACACAGGAACAGGAGGAGGCCCATTCAGACCCTCGAGCCAGTTACACAGGAACAGGAGGAGGTCCATCCAGCCCTTTGAGCCTATTACACAGGAACAGGCGGAGGCCCATTCAGCCCCTCGAACCGTTACACAGCAACAGGAGGTGACCCATTCAGCCCCTCGGGCCTTTTACTCAGGAACTGGAGGAGACCCAGTTGGCCCCTTGAGCCTGTTAAACAGGAACAGGAGGAGGCCCATTCAGCACCTCGAGCCTGTTACAAAGGAACAGGAGGAGGTCCATTCAGCCCCTGGAGCCTGTTGCACTGGAACAGCAGGAGGTCCATTCAGCCCCTGGAGCCTGTTGCACTGGAAAAGGAGGAGGCCCATTCAGCCCCTCGAGCCTATTGCACAGGAGCAGCAGGAGGTCAATTGTGCCAAATCGAGCCTGTAACACAGGAACAGGAGGGCCATTCAGCCCCTCATTCTGGTTACACAGGAACAGGAGGAGACCCACTCAGCCCCTCGAGCCTGTTACACAGGAACAGGAGGAGGCCCATTCAGACACTCGATCCCGTTTCACAGGAACAGCACGTGACCTATTCAGTCCCTCGAGCCCTTTACACAGGAACAGTAGGAAGCCCATTCAGCCCCTCGAGCCTCTGACACAGGAACAGGAAGAGTGCCATTCAGCCCTATGAGACTACTACACAGGAAGAGGAGGAGGCCCATTCAGCCCCTCGAGTTGTTACACAGGACCAGGAGGAGGCCCATTCAGCCGGTTGAGCCTGTTACACAGGAATAGGAGGAGGCCCATTCTGACCCTCGGGCCTGGTACACAGGAAAAGAAGGAGGTCCATTCAGCCCCCTCGAGCATGTTCACAGGAACATGAGGAGGCCCATTCAGCCCCTCGAGCCTGTTACACAGGAACAGGAGGAGTGCCATTCAGCCACTCGAGCCTGTTGCACAGGAACAGGAGGAGGCCCATTCAGCCCCTCGAGCCTGTTACACGGGAACTGGAAGTGGCCCACTTATCCACTCGGGCCTGTTACACAGGAACAGGAGGAGGTCCATTCAGCCCCTCGAGCATGTTACATAGGAACAGGAGCAGACCCATCCAGCCCCTCTAGCCTGTTACACAGGAACAAGAGGATGCCCATTCAGCCCCTCGAGCCTGTTACACAGGAATTGCGGGTGGCCCATTCAGCCCCTCGAGCCTGTTAGACAGGAACTCGAGGTGGCCCATTCAGCTCCTCGAGCCTGTTACACAGGAACAGCAAGAGGCCCATTCAGCCCCTCGAGCCTGTTACACAGGAACAGGAGGAGGCCCATTCAGCCCCTCGAGCCTGTTACACAGGAACAGCAGCAGGTCCATTCAGCCCCTCGATCCTGTTACACAGGAATATGAGGAGGCCATTCAGCACCTCGAGCCTGTTACACAGGAAGAGCAGCAGGTCCATTCAGCCCCTCGATCCTGTTACACAGGAACAGGAGGAGGCCCATTCAGCCCCTCGGTCCTGTTACTCAGGAACAGGAGGAGGTCCATTCAACCCCTCGAGGCTGTAACAGGAGGAGGCCCATTCAGCCCCTCGAGCATGTTGCTTGGAACAGGAGAACGCCCATTCAGCCCCTCGAGCCTGTTACACAGGAACAGGAGGAGGTCCATTCAGCACCTCGAGCCTGTTACACAGGAACAGGAGGAGGCCCATTCAGCCGCTCGAGCCTGTTACACAGGAGCAGGAGGAGGCCCATTCAGACCCTCGAGCCTGATACACAGGAACTGGAGGAGGCCCATTCAGCCCTTCGAGTCTGTTACACAAGAACAGGAGGAGGCCCATTCAGCCCTCGACCCTTTTACACAGGAACAGGAGGAGTGCCATTCAGCACCTCGAGGCTACTACACAGGAAGAGGAGGAGGCCGATTCAGCACCTCGGGCCTGTTACACAGGAACAGGAGGAGGTCCATTCAGCCCCTTGAGCCTATCACACAGGAACAGGAGGAGGCCCAATCAGCCGCTCGAGTTGTTACACAGGACCAGGAGGAGGCCCATTCAGCCGGTTGAGCCTGTTACAGAGGAACAGGAGGAGACCCATTCAGCCAATCGAGCCTGTTACACAGGAACAGGAGGAGGCCCATTCAGTCCCTCGAGCCAGTTACACAGGAACAGGCGGAGGCCCATTCAGCCCCTCGAGCCGGTTACACAGCAACAGGAGGTGACCCATTCAGCCCCTCGGGCCTTTTACTCAGGAACTGGAGGTGACCCAGTCGACCCCTCGAGCCTGTTACACAGGAACAGGAGGAGGCCCATTCAGCACCTCGAGCCTGTTACAAAGGAACAGCAGGAGGTCCATTCAGCCCCTGGAGCCTGTTGCACTAGAAAAGGAGGAGGCCCATTCAGCCCCTCGAGCCTATTGCACAGGAACGGCAGGAGGTCCATTGAACCAAATCGAGCCTGTAACACAGGAACAGGAGGGCCATTCAGCCCCTCATTCTGGTTACACAGGAACAGGAGGAGACCCACTCAGCCCCTCGAGCCTGTTACACAGGAACAGGCGGAGGCCCATTCAGACCCTCGAGCCCGTTTCACAGGAACAGCACGTGACCTATTCAGACCCTTGAGCCTGTTACACAGGAACAGGAGGAGGCTCATTCAGCCCCTCGAGCCCTTTACACAGGAACAGTAGGAAGCCCATTCAGCCCCTCGAGCCTCTGACACAGGAACAGGAAGAGTGCCATTCAGCCCTACGAGGCTACTACACAGGAAGAGGAGGAGGCCCATTCAGCACCTCGGGCCTGTTACACAGGAACAGGGGGAGTCCCATATACCTCTTTGGGCCTGTTTCACAGAAACAGGAGGAGACCCATTCAGCCCCTCGAGTTGTTACACAGGACTAGGAGGAGGCCCATCCAGCCAGTTGAGCCTTTACACAGGAATATGAGGAGGCCCATTCAGCCCCTCTAGCCTGTTACACAGGAATAGGAGGTGACCCATTCTGACCCTCGGACCTGGTACACAGGAAAAGAAGGAGGTCCATTCAGCCCCCTCGAGCATGTTCACAGGAACATGAGGAGGCCCATTCAGCCCCTCGAGCCTGTTACACAGGAACAGGAGGAGACCCATTCAGCCCCTCGAGGCTGTTGCACAGGAACAGGAGGAGTGCCATTCAGCCTCTCGAACCGGTTACACCGGAACAGGAAGAGACCCATTCAGCCCCTCGGGCCTGTTACACAGGAACAGGAGGAGGCCCATTCAGCCCCTCGAGCCTGTTGCACAGGAACAGCAGGAGGTGCATTCAGCCAAATCGAGCCTGTTACACAGGAACAGGAGGCCCATTCAGCCCCTCGTTCTGGTTACACAGGAACAGCAGGAGACATATTCATACCCTTGAGCCTGTAAATCAGGAACAGTAGGAGGCCCATTCAGCCCCTGGATCCTGTTGCACTGGAACAGCAGGAGGTCCATTCAGCCCCTGCAGCCTGTTGCACTGGAACAGGAGGAGGCCCATTCAGCCCCTCGAGCCTGTTGTACTGGAACAGGAGGATGTCCATTCAGTCCCTCGAACCTGTTGCACTGGAACAGGAGGAGGCCCATTGAGCCCCTCGAGCTTATTGCACAGGAACAGCAGGAGGTCCATTCAGCCAAATCGAGCCTGTAACACAGGAAGAGGAGGAGGCCCATTCAGCTCCGCGAGCTGTTTACACAGTAACAGGAGGTGACCCATTCTGACCCTCGGGCCTGGTACACAGGAAAAGAAGGAGGTCCATTCAGCCCCCTCGAGCATGTTCACAGGAACATGAGGAGGCCCATTCAGCCCCTCGAGCCTGTTTCACAGCAACAGGAGGAAGTGCATTCAGCCCCTCGAGCCTGTTACACAGGAACAGGAGGAGTGCCATTCAGCCTCTCGAGGCTACTACACAGGTACAGGAGGAGGCCCATTCAGCACCTCGGGCCTGTTACACAGGAACAGGAGGAGGCCCATTCAGCACCTCGGGCCTGTTACACAGGAACAGGAGGAGGCCCATTCAGTCACTCGAGCCTGTTATACAGGAACAGGAGGAGGTCCATTCAGCCCCTCGAGCCTATTACACAGGAACAGCAGGAGGTCCATTCAGCCCATCAAACCTATTACATAGGAACAGGAGGAACCCATTCAGCCCCTCGAGGCTGTTACACAGGAATAGGAGGAGGCCCATTCAACCCCTCGAACCTCTTGCTCAAGAATAGGAGGAGGCCCATTCAGCCCCTCGAGCCTGTTGCACAGGAACAGCAGGAGACATATTCAGACCCTTGAGCCTGTTACACAAGAACAGGAAGAGGCCCATTCAGCCCCTCGGGCCTGTTACACAGGAACAGGAGGAGGCCCAATCAGCCACTCGAGTTGTTACACAGGACCAGGAGGAGGCCCATTCCGCCAGTTGAGCCTGTTACAGAGGAACAGGAGGAGACCCATTCAGCACCTCGAGCCTGTTACACAGGAACAGGAGGAGGCCCATTCAGCCCCTCGAGCCTGTTACACAAGAACAGGAAGAGGCCCATTCAGCCCCTCGGGCCTGTTACACAGGAACAGGATGAGGCCCATTCAGCCACTCGAGACTGTTACACAGGAACAGGAGGAGATCCATTCAGCCCCTTGAGCCAATTACACAGGAACAGGAGGAGGTCTATTCAGTCCCTCGAGCCTGTTCCACAGGAACAGGAGCAGGCCCATTCAGCCCCTCGAGCCGGTTACACAGGAACAGGAGTTGAACCATTCAGCCCCTCGAGGCTATTAGACGGGAACTGGAGGTGGCCCATTCAGCCCCTCAAGCCTGTTTCACAGGAACAGCAGGAGGTCCATTCAGCCCATCAAACCTATTACACAGGAACAGGAGGAACCCATTCAGCCCCTCGAGGCTGTTACACAGGAATAGGAGGAGGCCCATTCAACCCCTCGAACCTCTTGCTCAAGAATAGGAGGAGGCCCATTCAGCCCCTCGAGCCTGTTGCACAGGAACAGCAGGAGACATATTCAGACCCTTGAGCCTGTTACACAAGAACAGGAAGAGGCCCATTCAGCCCCTCGGGCCTGTTACACAGGAACAGGAGGAGGCCCAATCAGCCACTCGAGTTGTTACACAGGACCAGGAGGAGGCCCATTCCGCCAGTTGAGCCTGTTACAGAGGAACAGGAGGAGACCCATTCAGCACCTCGAGCCTGTTACACAGGAACAGGAGGAGGCCCATTCAGCCCCTCGAGCCTGTTACACAAGAACAGGAAGAGGCCCATTCAGCCCCTCGGGCCTGTTACACAGGAACAGGATGAGGCCCATTCAGCCACTCGAGACTGTTACACAGGAACAGGAGGAGATCCATTCAGCCCCTTGAGCCAATTACACAGGAACAGGAGGAGGTCTATTCAGTCCCTCGAGCCTGTTCCACAGGAACAGGAGCAGGCCCATTCAGCCTCTCGAACCGGTTACACCGGAACAGGAAGAGACCCATTCAGCCCCTCGGGCCTGTTACACAGGAACAGGAGGAGGCCCATTCAGCCCCTTGAACCCGTTTGACAGGAACAGCAGGAGACATATGCAGACCCTTGAGCCTGTTACACAGGAACAGGAGGAGACATATGCAGACCCTTGAGCCTGTTACACAGGAACAGGAGGAAGCCCATTCAGCCCCTCGAGCCCGTTACACAGGAACAGCAGGAGGCCCATTCAGCCCCTGGAGCCTGTTACACAGGAACAGGAGGAGGCCCACTCAGCCCCTCGAGCCTGTTACACAGGAACAACAGGAGGCCCATTCAGCCCCTGGAGCCTGTTACACAGGAACAGGAGGAGGCCCATTCAGCCCCTCGAGCCTGTTACACAGGAACAGGAGGAGGTCCATTCAGCCCCACGAGCCAGTTACACAGGAACAGGAGGTTACCCATTCAGCCGCTCATGCCTGTTACACAGGAACAGCAGGAGGTCCATTCAGCCGCTCGATTCAGTTAGACGGGAACTGGAGGTGGTCCATTCAGCCCCTCGAGCCTGTTACACAAGAACAGGATGAGGCCCATTCAGCCCCTCTGGCCTGTTACACAGGAACAAGAGGATGCCCATTCAGCCCATCGAGCCTGTTACACAGGAACTGGTGGAGGCCCATTCAGCCCCTCGAGCCTGTTACATGGGAACTGGTGGTGGCCCATTTATCCACTCGAGCCTGTTACACAGGAACAGGAGAACGCCCATTCAGCCCCTCGAGCCTGTTACACAGGAACAGGAGGAGGCCCATTCAGCCCCTCGAGCCTGTTACACAGGAACAGGAGGAGGTCCATTCAGCCAAATCGAGCCTGTTGCACAGGAACAGGAGGAGACCCATTCAGCCCCTCGAGCCTGATACACAGGAACAGGAGGATGCTCATTCAGCCCCTCAAGCCTGTTACACAGGAAGAGGAGGAGGCCTATTCAGCCCCTCGAGCATGTTACAGAGGAACAGCAGGAGACATATTCAGCCCCTTGAGCCTGTTACACGGGAACTGGAGGTGGCCCATTTATCCACTTGAGCCTGTTACCCAGGAACAGGATCAGGCCCATTCATTCACTGAAGCCTATTCCAAAGGAACAGGAGGAAGCTCCATTGAGCCCCGCGAGCCTCTTGCACAGCAGCAAGAGGAGGCCCATTCAGCCCCTCGAGCATGTTACATAGGAACAGGAGAACGCCCATTCAGCCCCTAGAGCCTGTTACAGAGGAACAGGAGGAGGCCCATTCAGCCCCTCGAGCCGGTTACACAGGAACAGGAGGAGACCCATTCAGCCCCTCGGGCCTGTTACACAGGAACAGGAGGAGGCCCATTTAGCTCCTCGAGCCTGTGACACAGGAACAGGAGGAGACCCAATCGGCCCCTCGAGCTTGTTATACAGAAATAGGAGCAGGCCCATTCAGCCCGTCGAACCGCTTGCACATGAACAGGAGGAGGCCCATTCAGCCCCTTGATCCTGTTGCACAGGAACAGCAGGAGGTCCATTTCGCCAAATCGAGCCTGTTACACAGGAACAGGAGGAGACTCATTCAGACCCTCGAGCCCGTTTCACAGGAACAGCAGGAGACATATTCAGACCCTTGAGCCTGTTAGACAGGAACAGGAGGAGTGCCATTCAGCCCGTCGAGACTACTACACAGGAAGAGGAGGATTCCCATTCCGCACCTCTGGCCTGTTACACAGGAACAGGAGGAGGACCATTGAGCCACTCGAGCCTGTGACACAGGAACAGAAGGAGGTCCATTCAGCCCCTCGAGGTGATTACACAGGAACAAGAGGAGGCCCATTCAGCCCCTCGAGCCGGTTACACAGGAACAGGAGGAGGCCCATTCAGCCCCTCGAGTCGGTTACACAGGAACAGGAGGTGACACATTCAGCCCCTCGGACCTGTTGCATCGAAACAGGAGGAGGCCCAATCAGCCCCCTCGAGCATGTTCAGAGGAACATGAGGAGGCCCATTCAGCCCCTTGAGCCTGTTACATCGGAACAGGACGAAACCATTCAGCCCCTCGAGGCTGTTACACAGGAGTAGGAGGAGGCCCATTCAGACCCTTGAGCCCATTACACAGGAATAGGAGGAGGCCCATTCAGCCCCTCGAGCCTGTTACACAGGAACAGGAAGAGTGTCATTCAGCACCTCGAGGCAACTACACAGGAAGAGGAGGAGCCCCATTCAGCAACTCGAGCCTGTTACACAGGAACAGGAGGAGTGCCATTCAGCCCCTCGAGGCTACTACACAGGAACAGCAGGAGGCCCATTCAGCCACTCGAGCCTGTTACACAGGAACAGGAGGAGGCCCATTCAGCCCCACGAGCCAGTTACACAGAACAGGAGGTTACCCATGCAGCCCCTCGGGCCTGTTACACAGGAACAGGAGGTGCCCATTCAGTCCCTCGAGCCTGTTACACAGGAACTGTGGGTGGGCCATTCATCCCCTCAAGCCTGTTACACAGGAACAGCAGGAGGCCCATTCAGGCCCTCGAGCCTGTTACACAGGAACTGTGGGTGGCCCATTCATCCCCTCAAGCCTGTTACACAGGAACAGCAGGAGGCCCATTCAGCCCCTCGAGCCTGTTACACAGGAACAGGAGGAGGCCCATTCAGCCCCTCAAGCCTGTTACACAAGAACAGCAGGAGGTCCATTCAGCCGCTCGATCCTGTTCCATAGGAACAGGAGGAATCCATTCAGCCCCTCGAGGCTGTTACACAGGAATAGGAGGAGGTCCATTCAGCACCTCGAGCCTGTTACACAAGAACAGGATGAGGCCCAATCAGCCCCTCTGGCCTGTTACACAGGAACAAGAGAATGCCCATTCAGCCCCTCGAGCCTGTTGCACAGGAACTGGAGGAGGCCCATTCAGCACCTCGAGGCTGTAACACAGGAATAGGAGGAGGTCCATTCAGTACCTCGAGCCTGTTACACAAGAACAGGATGAGGCCCATTCAGCCCCTCTGGCCTGTTACACAGGAACAAGAGAATGCCCATTCAGCCCCTCGAGCCTGTTGCACAGGAACTGGAGGAGGCCCATTCAGCACCTCGAGGCTGTTACACAGGAATAGGAGGAGGTCCATTCAGTACCTCGAGCCTGTTACACAAGAACAGGATGAGGCCCATTCAGCCCCTCTGGCCTGTTACACAGGAACAAGAGAATGCCCATTCAGCCCCTCGAGCCTGTTGCACAGGAACTGGAGGAGGCCCATTCAGCACCTCGAGCCTGTTACACAGGAACAGGAGGAGGCCCATTCAGCCCCTTGAGCCCGTTTGACAGGAACAGCAGGAGACATTTTCAGACCCTTGAGCCTGTTACACAGGAACAGGAGGAGGCCCATTCAGCCCATCGAGCCCGTGACACAGGATCAGCAGGAGGCCCATTCAGCGCCTCGAGCCCGTTACACAGGAACAGGAGGAGGCCCATTCAGCACCTCGGGCCTGTTACAGAGGAACAGGAGGAGGCCCATTCAGCCCATCGAGCCTGTTGCACAGGAACAGGAGGAGGCCCATTCAGCCCCTCGGGCCTGTTGCACAGGAACAGGAGGAGGCCCATTCAGCCCCTCAGGCCTGTTACACAGGAACAGGAGGAGGCCCATTCAGCCCCTCAGGCCTGTTACACAGGAACAGGAGGCCATTCAGCTGCTCGAGCCTGTTACACAGGAACAGGAGGAGGCCCAATCAGCCCCTGGAGTTGTTATGCAGGACCAGGAGGAGGCCCATTCAGCCAGTTGAGCCTGCTACAGAGGAACATGAGGAGGCCCATTCAGTCCCTCGAGCCTGTTACTCAGGAACAGGAGGAGACCCATTCAGCTCATCGAGCCTGTTACACAGGAACAGGAGGACGCCCATTCAGCCCATCGACCTGTTACACAGGAACAGGAGTAGGCCCATTCAGCCCCTCAAGCCTGTTACACAGGAACAGGAGGAGGCCCATTCACCCCATCGACCTGTTACACAGGAATAGGAGGAGGCCCATTCAGCCCCTCGAGCCTGTTACATGGTAACAGGAGGAGGCCCATTCAGCCCCTCGAGCATGTTACATAGGAACAGGAGAACGCCCATTCAGCCACTCGATCCTGTTACACAGGAACAGGAGGAGTGCCATTCAGCCCCTCGAGCCTGTTGCACAGGAACAGGAGGAGACCCATTCAGCCCCTCGAGCCTGTTACACAGGAACAGGAGGAGTGCCATTCAGCCCCTCGAGCCTGTTGCACAGGAACAAGAGGAGGCCCATTCAGCCCCTCGAGCCTGTTACACGGGAACTGGAAGTGGCCCATTTATCCACTCGGGCCTGTTACACAGGAACAGGAGGAGGTCCATTCAGCCCCTCGAGCATGTTACATAGGAACAGGAGCAGACCCATCCAGCCCCTCCAGCCTGTTACACAGGAACAAGAGGATGCCCATTCAGCCCCTTGAGCCTGTTACACAGGAATTGCGGGTGGCCCATTCAGCCCCTCGAGCCTCTTACACAAGAACGGCAGGAGGCCCATTCAGCCCCTCGAGCCTGTTAGACAGGAACTGGAGGTGGCCCATTCAGCCCATCAAGCCTGTTGCACAGGACCAGCAGGAGGCCCATTCAGCCCCTCGAGCCTGTTACACAGGAACAGGAGGAGGCCCATTCAGCCGCTCAAGCCTGTTACACAGGAACAGCAGGAGGTCCATTCAGCCCCTCGATCCTGGTACATAGCAACAGGAGGAACCCATTAAGCCTCTCGAGGCTGTTACACAGGAATATGAGGAGGCCCATTCAGCCCCTCGGGCCTGTTACACAGGAACAGGATGAGGCCTATTCAGCCACTCGACCTTTTACACAGGAACAGGAGGAGGCTCATTCAACCCCTCTAGGCTGTAATAGGAGAAGGCCCATTCAGCTCCTCGAGCATGTTGCATAGGAACAGGAGAACGCCCATTCAGCTCCTCGAGCCTGTTACACAGGAACAGGAGGAGGTCCATTCAGCCAAATCGAGCCTGTTGCACAGGAACAGGAGGAGACCCATTCAGCCCCTCGAGCCTGTTACACAGGAACAGGAGGAGGTCCATTCAGCCCCTCGAGCCTGTTACACAGGAAGAGAAGGAGGCCCATTCAGCCCCTCGAGCCTGTTACACAGGAGCAGGAGGATGCCCATTCAGACCCTTGAGCCTGATACACAGGAACAGGAGAAGGCCCATTCAGCCCTTCGAGTCTGTTACACAGAAACAGCAGGAGACATATTCAGACCGATGAGCCTGATACACAGGAACAGAGGAGGCCCAATCAGCCCCTGGAGTTGTTATGCAGGACCAGGAGGAGGCCCATTCAGCCAGTTGAGCTTGCTACAGAGGAACATGAGGAGGCCCATTCAGTCCCTCGAGCCTGTTACTCAGGAACAGGAGGAGACCCATTCAGCCCATCGAGCCTGTGACACAGGAACAGGAGGAGGCCCATTCAGCCCCTCGAGCCTGTTACACAGGAACAGGAGGAGGCCCATTCACCCCATCGACCTGTTAGTCAGGAACAGGAGGAGACCCATTCAGCCCATCGAGCCTGTTACACAGGAACAGGAGGAGGCCCATTCAGCCGCTCAAGCCTGTTACACAGGAACAGCAGGAGGTCCATTCAGCCCCTCGATCCTGGTACATAGCAACAGGAGGAACCCATTAAGCCCCTCGAGGCTGTTACATAGGAATATGAGGAGGCCATTCATCACCTCGAGCCTGTTACACAAGAACAGGAGGAGGCCCATTCAGCCCCTCGGGCCTGTTACACAGGAACAGGATGAGGCCCATTCAGCCACTCGACCTTTTACACAGGAACAGGAGGAGGCTCATTCAACCCCTCTAGGCTGTAATAGGAGAAGGCCCATTCAGCCCCTCGAGCATGTTGCATAGAAACAGGAGAACGCCCATTCAGCCCCTCGAGCCTGTTACACAGGAACAGGAGGAGGTCCATTCAGCCAAATCGAGCCTGTTGCACAGGAACAGGAGGAGACCCATTCAGCCCCTCGAGCCTGTTACACAGGAACAGGAGGAGGTCCATTCAGCCCCTCGAGTCTGATACACAGGAACAGGAGGAGGCCCATTCAGCCCCTCGAGCCTGTTGCACAGGAACAGCAGGAGGTCTATTCAGCCAAATCGAGCCTGTTACACTGGAACAGGAGGTCCATTCAGCCCCTCGAGTCTGTTACACGGGAACAGTAGGAGGCCCATTGAGCCCCTCGAGCCCGTTTCACAGGAACAGCAGGAGACATATTCAGACCCTTGAGCCTGTCACACAGGAACAGGAGGAGGCCCATTCAGCCCCTCGAGCCCGTTACATAGGAACAGAAGGAGTGCCATTCAGCCCCTCGAGGCTACTACACAGGAAGAGGAGGAGGCCAATTCAGCACCTCGGGCCTGTTACACAGGAACAGGAGGAGGCCCATTCAGCCACTCGAGACTGTTACACAGGAACAGGAGGAGGTCCATTCAGCCCCTTGAGCCTATTGCACAGGAACTGGAAGTGGCCCATTTATCCACTCGGGCCTGTTACACAGGAACAGGAGGAGGTCCATTCAGCCCCTCGAGCATGTTACATAGGAACAGGAGCAGACCCAACCAGCCCCTCCAGCCTGTTACACAGGAACAAGAGGATGCCCATTCAACCCCTTGAGACTGTTACACAGGAATTGCGGGTGGCCCATTCAGCCCCTCGAGCCTCTTACACAAGAACGGCAGGAGGCCCATTCAGCCCCTCGAGCCTGTTACACAGCAACAGGTGGTGACCCATTCAGCCCCTCGGGCCAGTTACACAGGAACTGGAGGAGACCCAGTCGGCCCCTCGAGCCTGTTACACAGGAACAGGAGGAGGCCCATTCAACACCTCCAGCCTGTTACAAAGGAACAGGAGGAGGTCCATTCAGCCCTTGGAGCCTGTTGCACTGGAACAGCAGGAGGTCCATTCAGCCCCTGGAGCCTGTTGCACTGGAAAAGGAGGAGGCCCATTCAGCCCTTCGAGCCGGTTGCACAGGAACTGGAGGAGGCCCATTCAGCCAAATCGAGCCTGTTGCACAGGAACAGGAGGAGAACCATTCAGCCCCTCGAGCCGGTTACACAGGAACAGGAGCAGGCCCATTCATTCACTGAAGCCTATTCCAAAGGAACAGGAGGAAGCTCCATTCAGCCCCTCGAGCCTATTACATAGGAACAGGAGGAGGCCCATTCAGCCCCTCGAGCCGGTTACACAGGAACAGGAGGTGACCCATTCTGTTCCTCGGGCCTGGTACACAGGAAAAGAAGAAGGTCCATTCAGCCCCCTCGAGCATGTTCACAGGAACATGAGGAGGCCCATTCAGCCCCTCGAGCCTGTTTCACAGGAACAGGAGGAGGTGCATTCAACCATATCGAGCCTGTTGCACAGGAACAGGAGGAGACCCATTCAGCCCCTCAAGCCTGTAACACAGGAACAGGAGGAGTGCCATTCAGCATCTCGAGGCTACTGCACAGGAAGAGAAGGAGGCCCATTCAGCACCTCGGCCTGTTACACAGGAACAGGAGGAGGCCCATTCAGGCACTCGAGACTGTTATACAGGAACAGGAGGAGGCCCATTCAGCCCCTTGAGCCTGTTACACAGGAATTGCGAGTGGCACATTCAGCCCCTCGAGCCTCTTACACAAGAACGGCAGGAGGCCCATTCAGCCCCCTCGAGCATGTTCACAGGAACAGGAGGAGGCCCATTCAGCCCCTCGGGCCTGTTACACAGGAACAGGAGGAGGCCCATTCAGCCACTCGAGCCTGTTACACAGGAACTGGAGGAGGTCCATTCAACCCCTCGAGCCTAATACACAGGAACAGGAGGAGGCCCATTCAGACCCTCGAGCCGGTTGCACAGGCACAGTAGGTGAACCATTCAGCCCCTCGGGCCTGTTACACAGGTACAGGAGGATGCCCATTCAGCCCCTCGAGCCTGTTACATGGTAACAGGAGGAGGCCCATTCTGCCCCTCGAGCATGTTACATAGGAACAGGAGAACGCCCATTCAGCCCCTCGTGCCTGTTACACACGAACAGGAGGAGGTCCCTTCAGCCAAATCGAGCCTGTTGCACAGGAACAGGAGGAGACCCATTCAGCCCCTCGAGCCTGTTGCACAGGAACAGCAGGAGGTCCATTCAGCCAAATCGAGCCTGTTACACAGGAACAGGTGGCCCATTCAGCCCCTCGAGCCCGTTTCACAGGAACAGCAAGAGACACATTGAGACCCTAGAGCCTGTTACACAGGAACAGGAAAAGGGCCATTCAGCCCCTCAAGCCTGTTACACAGGAACGGGAGGTGTGCCATTCAGCCCCTTGTGGCTACTACACAGGAAGAGGAGGAGGCCCATTCAGCCCCTCGAGCCGGTTACACAGGAACAGGAGATGACACATTCAGCCCCTCGGGCCTGTTACACAGAAAAAGGAGGAGGCCCAGTCAGCCCCTCGAGCCTGTTACACAGGAGCAGGAGGAGGCCCAATCAGCCCCTCGAGCCTGTTGCACAGGAACAGGAGGAGCCCCATTCAGCCCTTCGAGCCTGTTACACAGGAACAGGAGGAGACCCATTCAGCCCCTCGAGCCTGTTACACAGGAATAGGAGGAGGCCCAATCAGTCCCTCGAGCCTGTTACACAGGAACAGGAGGAGGCCCATTCAACCCCTAGAACCTGTTACACAGGAACAGGAGGAGGCCCATTCAGCCCCTCGAGCCTGTTACACAGGAACAGGAGGAGGCCCATGCAGCCCCTCAGGCATGTTACATAGGAACAGGACAATGCCCATTCAGCCCCTAGAGCCTATTACACAGGAACAGGAGGAGGTCCATTCAGTCGCTCGAGCCTGTTACATGGTAACAGGAGGAGGTCCATTCAGCAAAATCGAGCCTGTTGCACAGGAACAGCAGGAGACACATTCATCGCCTCAAGTCTGTTATACAGGAACAGGAGGAGGTCCATTCAGCCCCTCAAGGCTGTTGCACAGGAACAGCAGGAGGTCCATTCAGCCGATCGATCCTGTTACATAGGAACAGGAGGAAACCATTCAGCCCCTCGAGCCTGTTACACAGGAACAGGAGGAGGTCCATTCAGCCCCTCGATCCTGTTACATAGGAACAGGAGAATGCCCATTCAGCCCCTCCGGCCTGTTAAACAGGAACAGGAGGAGGCCCATTCAGCCCCTCGACCTGTTACACAGGAACAGGAGGAGGCCCATTCAGCCCCTCGAGCCTGTTACATAGAAACAGGAGGAGGACCATCAGCCCCTCGAGCCTAGTACACGGGAACAGGAGGAGACCCATTCAGCACCTCGGGCCTGTTACACAGGAACAGGAGGAGGCGCATTCAGCCCCTCGACCTGTTACACAGGAACAGGAGGAGGCCCATTCAGCCCCTCGAGCCTGTTACATGGTAACAGGAGGAGGCCCATTCAGCCCCTCGAGCCTGTTACACGGGAACTGGAGATGGCCCATTTATCCACTCGAGCCTGTTACACAGGAACAGGAGGAGGCCCATTCAGCACCTCGAGCCTGTTACACAGGAACAGGAGGAGGCCCATTCAGACCCTCGGGCCTGTTACACAGGAACAGCAGGAGACATATTCAGAACCTTGAGTCTGATACACAGGAACAGGTGGAGGTCCATTCAGCCCCTCGAGCCTTTAACACAGGAACAGCAGGAGGTCCATTCAGCCCCTCGATCCTGTTACATAGGAACAGGAGGAACCCATTCAGCCCCTCGAGGCTGTTGCACAGGAATTGGAGAAGGCCCATTCAGCACCTCGAGCCTGTTGCATAAGAACAGGAGGAGGCCCATTCAGCCCCTCGGGCCTGTTACACAGGAACAGGAGTAGGTCCATTCAGCCCCTTGAGCCTATTACACAGGAACAGGAGGAGGCCCATTCAGCCCCTCGAGCCGGTTACACAGGAACAGGAGGAGGGCCATTCAGCCCCTCGAGCATGTTACATAGGACCAGCAGGAGACATATTCAGATCCTTGAGCCTGATACACAGGAACAGGAGGAGTCCCATTCAGCCCCTCGGGCCTGTTACACAGGAACAGGAGGAGGTCCATTCAGCCCCTTGAGCCTGTTGCACTGGAACAGGAGGAGGCCCATTCAGCCCCTCGAGCCTGTTGCACTGGAACAGGAGGAGGCCCATTCAGCACCTCGAGCCTGTTGCACTGGAACAGGAGGAGGCCCATTCAGCCCCTCGAGCCTGTTACACAGGAACAGGAGGAGGCCCAGTCAGCCCCTCTTGCACAGGAACAGCAGGAGGTCCATTCAGCCAAATCGAGCCTGTTACACAGGAACAGACGGCCCATTCAGCCCCTCGTTCTGGTTACACAGGAACAGGAGGAGGCCCATTCAGCCCCTCGAGCCTGTTACACAGGAACAGGAGGAGGCTCATTCAACACCTCGAGCCTGTTACACAGGAACAGGAGGAGTCCCATTCAGCCCCTCGAGCCTGTTGCACTGGAACAGGAGGAGGCCCATTCAGCCCCTCGAGCCTGTTGCACTGGAACAGGAGGAGACCCATTCAGCCCCTAGAACCTGTTACACAGGAACAGGAGGTGGCCCATTCAGCCCCTCGAGCCTGTTACACAGGAACAGGAGGAGGCCCAGTCAGCCCCTCTTGCACAGGAACAGCAGGAGGCCCATGCAGCCCCTCGAGCCTGTTACACAGGAAGAGGAGGAGGCCCATTCAGCACCTCGGGCCTGTTACACAGGAACAGGAGGAGGCCCATTTAGCCACTCGAGGCTGTTGCACAGGAACAGGAGGAGGTCCATTCAGCCCCTCGAGGCTGTTGCACCTGAACAGCAGGAGGTCCATTCAGCCCCTCGAGCCTGTTACATAGGAACAGGAGGAAACCATTCTGCCCCTCGAGTCTGTTACACAGAAATAGGAGGAGGCCCATTCAGCACCTCGAGCCTGTTAGACAATAACAGGAGGAGGCCCATTAAGCCCCTCAAGCCTGTTACACATGTACAGGAGGCCCATTCATCCCCTCGAGCTTGTTACACAGGAATAGGAGGAGACCCATTCTGACCCTTGGGCCCGTTTCACAGGAACAGCAGTCGACACATTGTGAGCCTTGAGCCTGTTACACAGGAACAGCAGCAGGCCCATTCAGCCCCTCGAGCCTGTTACACAGGAACAGGAGGAGGCCCAATCAGCTCCTCGAGTCTGTTACACAGGAAGAGGAGGAGGCCCATTCAGCACCTCGGGCCTGTTACACAGGAACAGGAGCAGGCCCATTTAGACACTCGAGGCTGTTACACAGGATCAGGAGGAGGCCCATTCAGCCCCTCGAGCCGGTTACACAGGAACAGGAGGTGACACATTCAGCCCCTTGGGCCTGTTACACAAGAACAGAAGGACGCCCATTCAGCCCCCTTGATCATGTTCACAGGAACATGAGGAGGCCCATTCAGCTCCTCGGGCCTATTACACAGGAACTGGAGTTCACCCAATCTGCCCCTCAAGCCTGTTACACAGGAACAGCAGGAAGCCCATTCAGCCCATCGATCCTGTTACATCGGAACAGGAGGAAACCATTCAGCCCCTCGAGTCTGTTACACAGAAATAGGAGGAGGCCCATACAGCACCTCGAGCCTGTTAGACAAGAACAGGAGGAAGCCCATTCAGCCACTCGAGACTGTTACACAGGAACAGGAGGAGGTCCATTAAGCCCCTCGAGCCTGTTTCACAGGAACAGGAGGAAGCCCATTAAGCCCCTCGATCCTGTTACACAGGAACAGAAGGAGGCCCATTCAGCCCCTCGAGCCTGTTACACAGCAACAGGAGGAGATCCATTCAGCCCCTCGAGCCTGTTACACAGGAACAGGAGGAGGCCCATTCAGCCCCTCGAACATGTTACATAGGACCAGCAGGAGGCATAATCAGATCCTTGAGCCTGTTACACAGGAACATGAGGAGGCCCATTCAGCCCCTGGAGCCTGTTGCACTGGAACAGGAGGAGGCCCATTCAGCCCCTCAAGCCTGTTGCACAGGAACAGGAGGCCTATTCAGCCCCTCGTTCTGGGTACACCGGAACAGGAGGAGACCCATTCAGCCCCTCGAGCCTGTTAGACAGGAACAGGAGGAGGCCCATTCAGCCCCTCGAGCCTGTTACACAGGAACAGGAGGAGGTCCATTCAGCCAAATCGAGCCTGTTGCACAGGAACAGGAGGAGACCCATTCAGCCTCTCGAGCCTGTTACACAGGAACAGGAGGAAGTCCATTCAACCCCTCGAGCTTGTTGAACAGGAACAGGAGGATTCCCATTCAGCCCCTCGAGCCTGTTACACGGGAACTGGAGTTGGCCCATTTATCCACTCGAGCCTGTTAGACAGGAACTGTAGTTGGCGCATTCAGCCCCTCAAGCCTGTTACACAAGGAACAGCAGGAGGCCCATTCAGACCCTCGATCCTGTTACACAGGACTAGGAGGAGGCCCATTCAGCACCTCAAGCCTGTTACACAAAAACAGGAGCAGACCCATCCAGCCCCTCGAGCATGTTACACAGGAACAGGAGGAGGCCCATTCAGCCCCTCGATCCTGTTAGACAGGAACTGTAGATGGCCCATTCAGCCCCTCAAGCCTGTTACATAGGAACAGGAGGAGGCCCATTCAGCACCTCGAGCCTGTTGCACAAAAACAGGAGGAGGCCCATTCAGCCCCTCGAGCCTGTTACACAAGAACAGGATGAGGCCCAAACAGCCCCTCGAGCCCATTACACAGGAACAGCAGGAGTGCCATTCAGCCCCACGAGGCTACTACACAGGAAGAGGAGGAGGCCCATTCAGCACCTCGGTCCTGTTACACAGGAACAGGATGAGGTTCATTCAGCGCCTTGAGCCAATTACACAGGAACAGGAGGAGATCCATTCACCCCTTTGAGCCTGTTACACAGGAACAGGAGGAGAACAAATCCAGCCCCTCGAGCCTGTTACACATGAACAGGAGGAGACCCATCCAATCCCTCGAGCCTGTGGCACAGGAACAGGAGGAGCCCCATTCAGCCAAATCGAGCCTGTTGCACAGGAACAAGAGGAGATCCATTCAGCCCCTCGAGCCTGTTACACGGGAACTGGAGATGGCCCATTTATCCACTCGAGCCTGTTACACAGGAACAGGAGGAGGCCCATTCAGCACCTCGAGCCTGTTACACAGGAACAGGAGGAGGCCCATTCAGGCCCTCGAGCCTGTTACACAGGAACTGCAGGAGGTCCATTCAGTCCCTCGAGCCTGTTATACAGGAACAGCAGGAGACATATTCAGAACCTTGAGTCTGATACACAGGAACAGGAGGAGGCCCATTCAGCCCCTCGAGCCTGTTACACAGGAACAGGAGGAGGCCCATTCAGCCCCTCGAGCCTGTTCACAGGAACAGCAGGAGACATATTCAGACCCTTGAGTCTGATACACAGGAACAGCAGGGTGTCCATTCAGCCCCTCGATCCTGTTACATAGGTACAGGAGGAACCCATTCAGCCCCTCGAGGCTGTTGCACAGGAATTGGAAGAGGCCCATTCAGCACCTCGAGCCTGTTGCACAAGAACAGGAGGCGGCCCATTCAGCCCCTCGAGCCTGTTAGACAGGAACAGGAGGAGGCCCATTCAGCCCCTCGAGCCTGTTACACAGGAACAGGAGGAGGTCCATTCAGCCAAATCGAGCCTGTTGCACAGGAACAGGAGTGGACCCATTCAGACTCTCGAGCCTGTTACACAGGAACAGGAGGAAGTCCATTCAGCCCCTCGAGCCTGTTGCACAGGAACAGGAGGATTCCCATTCAGCCCCTCGAGCCTGTTACACGGGAACTGGAGTTGGCCCATTTATCCACTCGAGCCTGTTGCACAGGAACAGGAGGAGGCCAATTCATTCACTGAATCTTATTCCAAAGGAACAGGAGGTAGCCCCAACCAGCCCCGCGAGCATCTTGCACAGCTACAGGAGGAGGCCCATTCAGCCCCTCGAGCATGTTGCATAGGAACAGGAGAACGCCCATTCAGCCCCTCGAGCCTGTTACACAGGAACAGGAGGAGGCCCATTCAGCCCCTTGAGCCTGTTACACAGGAACTGCAGGAGGTCCATTCAGCCAGATCGAGCCTGTTACACAGGAACAGCAGGAGACATATTCAGATGCTTGAGCCTGTTACACAGGAACAGGAGCAGACCCATCCAGCCCCCCGAGCCTGTTACACAGGAACAAGAGGATGCCCATTCAGCCCCTCGATCCTGTTAGACGGAAACTGTAGTTGGCGCATTCAGTCCCTCGAGCCTGTTACACAGGAACAGCAGGAGACCCATCAGACCCTCGAGCCTGTTACACAGGAGCAGGAGGAGGCCCATTCAGACCCTTGAGCCTGATACACAGGAACAGGAGGAGGCCCATTCAGCCCTTCGAGTCTGTTACACAGAAACAGCAGGAGACATATTCAGACCCATGAGCCTGATACACAGGAACAGGAGGAGGCCCATTCAGCCCCTCGAGCCTGTTGCACAGGAACAGCAGGAGGTCCATTCAGCCAAAT
Source organism: Pristiophorus japonicus (assembly GCF_044704955.1). Taxonomy (NCBI): domain Eukaryota; kingdom Metazoa; phylum Chordata; class Chondrichthyes; family Pristiophoridae; genus Pristiophorus; species Pristiophorus japonicus. The sequence continues at coordinate 12,522,418 of NC_092007.1, read as the reverse complement.
CGAGCCTGTTACACAGGAACAGGAGGTCCATTCAGCCCCTCGAGTCTGTTACACGGGAACAGTAGGAGGCCCATTCAGCCCCTCGAGCCTGTTTCACAGGAACAGGAGGAGGTCCATTCAGCCCCTTGAGCCTATTACACAGGAACAGGAGGAGACCCAATCAGCCGCTCGAGTTGTTACACAGGACCAGGAGGAGGTCCATTCAGCCAGTTGAGCCTGTTACAGAGGAACAGGAGGAGGCCCATTCAGCCAATCGAGCCTGTTAGACAGGAACAGGAGGAGGTCCATCCAGCCTCTTGAGCCTATTACACAGGAACAGGAGGAGGCCCATTCAGCCCCTCGAGCCGGTTACACAGCAACAGGAGGTGACCCATTCAGCCCCTCGGGCCTGTTGCACAGGAACTGGAGGAGACCCAGTCGGCCCCTCGAGCCTGCTACACAGGAACAGGAGGAGGCCCATTCAACACCTCCAGCCTGTTGCACTGGAACAGCAGGAGGTCCATTCAGCCCCTGGAGCCTGTTACACAGGAACAGGAGGAGGCCCATTCAGCCCCTCGAGCCGGTTGCACAGGAACTGGAGGAGGCCCATTCAGGCAAATTGAGCCTGTTGCACAGGAACAGGAGGAGAACCATTCAGCCACTCGAGCCGGTTACACAGCAACAGGAGCAGGCCCATTCATTCACTGAAGCCTATTCCAAAGGAACAGGAGGAAGCTCCATTCAGCCCCTCGAGCCTATTACACAGGAACAGGAGGAGGTCCATTCAGCCCCTCGAGCCGGTTACACAGGAACAGGAGGTGACCCATTCTGTTCCTCGGGCCTGGTACACAGGAAAAGAAGGAGGTCCATTCAGCCCCTTCGAGCATGTTCACAGGAACATGAGAAGGCCCATTCAGCCCCTCGAGCCTGTTTCACAGGAACAGGAGGAGGTGCATTCAGCCATATCGAGCCTGTTGCACAGGAACAGGAGGAGACCCATTCAACCCCTCAAGCCTGTTACACAGGAACAGGTGGAGTGGAATTCAGCCTCTCGAGGCTACTGCACAGGAAGAGAAGGAGGCCCATTCAGCACCTCGGCCTGTCACACTGGAACAGGAGGAGGCCCATTCAGGCACTCGAGCCTGTTATACAGGAACAGGAGGAGGCCCATTCAGCCCCTCGAGCCTATTACACAGGAACAGGAGGAGGCCCATTCAGCCCCTCGGGCCTGTTACACAGGAACAGGAGGAGGCCCATTCAGCCACTCGAGCCTGTTACACAGGAACTAGAGGAGGTCCATTCAGCCCCTCGAGCCGATTACACAGGAACAGGAGGAGGCCCATTCAGACCCTCGAGCCGGTTGCACAGGTACAGTAGGTGAACCATTCAGCCCCTCGGGCCTGTTACACAGGAACAGGAGGTGGCCCATTTAGCCCCCTCGAGCATGTTCACAGGACCATGAGGCGGCCCATTCAGCCCCTCGGGCCTATTACACAGGAACAGGAGGAGGCCCATTCAGCCCCTCGAGCCTGTTACACAGGAACAGGAGGAGGCCCAATCAGCCGGTTGAGCCTGTTACAGAGCAACAGGAGGAGACCCATTCAGCCCCTCGAGCTTGTTACACAGGTACAGGAGGAGGACCATTCAGCCCCTCGAGCCTGTTGCACAGGAACAGGAGGAGGCCCATTCAGCCCCTCGAGCCTGTTACACAGGAACAGGAGGAGGCCCATTCAGCCCCTCGAGCATGTTACATAGGAACAGGAGAACCCCCATTCAGCCTCGAGCGCCTGTTACACTGGAACAGGTGGAGACCCATTCAGCCCCGAGAATCTGTTACACAGGAACAGGAGGATGCCCATTTAGCCCCTCGAGCCTGTTACACAGGAACAGGAGGAGGCCCATTCAGCCTCTCGAGCCTGTTACACAGGAACAGGAGGAGGTCTATTCAGCCCCTCGAGCCTGTTACATGGTAATAGGAGGAGGCCCATTTTGCCCCTCGAGCATGTTACATAGGAACAGGAGAACGCCCATTCAGCCCCTCGAGCTTGTTACACACGAACAGGAGGAGGTCCCTTCAGCCAAATCGAGCCTGTTGCACAGGAACATGAGGAGACCCATTCAGCCCCTCGGGCCTGTTACACAGGAACAGGAGGAGGTCCATTCAGCCCCTCGAGCCTGTTACACAGGAACAGGAGGAGGCCCATTCATCCCCTCGAGCCTGTTGCACAGGAACAGCAGGAGGTCCATTCAGCCAAATCGAGCCTGTTACACAGGAAGAGGTGGCCCATTCAGCCCCTCGAGCCCGTTTCACAGGAACAGCAGGAGACACATTGAGACCCTAGAGCCTGTTACACAGGAACAGGAGGAGGGCCATTCAGCCCCTCAAGCCTGTTACACAGGAACGGGAGGTGTGCCATTCAGCCCCTTGTGGCTACTACACAGGAAGAGGAGGGGGCCCATTCAGCCCCTCGAGCCGGTTACACAGGAACAGGAGGTGACACATTCAGCCCCTCGGGCCTGTTACACAGGAAAAGGAGGAGGCCCATTCAGCCCCTCGAGCCTGTTACACAGGAGCAGGAGGAGGCCCAATCAGCCCCTCAGGCATGTTACATAGGAACAGGACAACGCCCATTCAGCCCCTAGAGCCTGTTACACAGGAACAGGAGGAGGTCCCTTCAGCCCCTCGAGCCTGTTGCTCAGGAATAGGAGGAGGTCCATTCATCCCCTCGAGCCTGTTGCACAGGAACAGCAGGAGGTCCATTCAGCCAAATCAAGCCTGTTACACAGGAACAGGCAGCCCATTAAGCCCCTCGTTCTGGTTGCACAGGAACAGGAGGAGACCCATTCTGACCTTCGAGCCCGTTTCACAGGAACAGCAGGAGACACATTGAGACACTTGAGCCTGTTACAATGGAACAGGAGGAGGCCCTTTCAGCCCCTCGAGCCAGTTACACAGGAACAGGAGGTGTGCCATTCAGCCCCTTGAGGCTACTACACAGGAAGAGGAGGAGGCCCATTCAGCCCCTCGAGCCTGTTACATAGGAACAGGAGGAGGCCCATTCAGCCCCTCGAGCCGGTTACACAGGAACAGGAGGTGACACATTCAGTCCCTTGGGCCTGTTACACAGGAACTGGAGGTCGCCCATTCTGCCCCTCAAGCCTGTTACACAGGAACAGCAGGAGGTCCATTCAGCCCATCGATCCGGTTACACAGGAACAGCAGGAGGTCCATTCAGCCCATCGATCCTGTTACACAGGAACAGGAGGAAACCATTCAGCCCCTCGAGCCTGTTACACAGGAACAGGAGGAGGCCCATTCAGCCCCTCGAGCCTGTTACATGGTAACAGGAGGAGGCCCATTCAGCCCCTCGAGCCTGTTACACGGGAACTGGAGATGGCCCATTTATCCACTCGAGCCTGTTGCACAGGAACAGGAGGAGGCCAATTCATTCACTAAATCTTATTCCAAAGGAACAGGAGGTCGCCCCATTCAGCCCCGCGAGCATCTTGCACAGCAACAGAAGGAGGCCCATTCAGCCCCTCGCGCATGTTGCATAGGAACAGGAGAACGCCCATTCAGCCCCTCGAGCCTGTTACACAGGAACAGGAGGAGGCCCATTCAGCCCCTTGAGCCTGTTACACAGATACTGCAGGAGGTCCATTCAGCCCCTCGAGCCTGTTACACAGGAACAGCAGGAGACATATTCAGACCCTTGAGCCTGTTACACAGGAACAGGAGCAGACCCATCCAACCCCTCGAGCCTGTTACACAGGAACAAGAGGATGCCCATTCAGCCCCTCGATTCTGTTAGACGGAAACTGTAGTTGGCGCATTCAGCCCCTCGAGCCTGTAACACAGGAACAGCAGGAGGCCCATTTAGACCCTCGAGCCTGTTACACAGGAACAGGAGGAGATCCATTCAGACCCTCGATCCTGTTACATAGGAACAGGAGGAGGCCCATTCAGCACCTCAAGGCTGTTACACAGGAATAGGAGGAGGCCCATTCAGCACCTCGAGCCTGTTACACAGGAACAGGATGAGGTTCATTCAGCGCCTTGAGCCAGTTACACAGGAAGAGGAGGAGATCCATTCACCCCTTTGAGCCTGTTACACAGGAACAGGAGGAGAACAAATCCAGCCCCTCGAGCCTGTTACACATGAACAGGAGGAGACCCATCCAATCCCTCGAGCCTGTGGCACAGGAACAGGAGGAGCCTCATTCAGCCAAATCGAGCCTGTTGCACAGGAACAAGAGGAGACCCATTCAGCCCCTCGAGCCTGTTACACGGGAACTGGAGATGGCCCATTTATCCACTCGAGCCTGTTACACAGGAACAGGAGGAGGCCCATTCAGCACCTCGAGCCTGTTACACAGGAACAGGAGGAGGCCCATTCAGGCCCTCGAGCCTGTTACACAGGAACTGCAGGAGGTCCATTCAGTCCCTCGAGCCTGTTATACAGGAACAGCAGGAGACATATTCAGAACCTTGAGTCTGATACACAGGAACAGGAGGAGGCCCATTCAGCCCCTCGAGCCTGTTACACAGGAACAGGAGGAGGCCCATTCAGCCCCTCGAGCCTGTTACACAGGAACAGCAGGAGACATATTCAGACCCTTGAGCCTGATACACAGGAACTGGAGGTGGCCCATTCAGCCCCTCAAACCTTTTACACAGGAACAGCAGGGTGTCCATTCAGCCCCTCGATCCTGTTACATAGGAACAGGAGGAACCCATTCAGCCACTCGAGGCTGTTACACAGGAATAGGAGGAGGCCCATTCAGCACCTCGAGCCTGTTACACAAGAACAGGAGGAGGCCCATTCAGCCCCTCGGGCCTGTTACACAGGAACAGGAGGAGGCCCATTCAGCCCCTCGAGCCTGTTACACAAGACCAGGATGAGGCCCATTCAGCCCCTCGAGCCCATTACACAGGAACAGCAGGAGTGCCATTCAGCCCCACGAGGCTACTACACAGGAAGAGGAGGAGGCCCATTCAGCACCTCGGTCCTGTTACACAGGAACAGGATGAGGTTCATTCAGCGCCTTGAGCCGGTTACACAGGAACAGGAGGAGACCCATTCACCTCTTTGAGCCTGTTACACAGGAACAGGAGGAGAACAAATCCAGCTCCTTGTGCCTGTTACACAGGAACAGGAGGAGGTCCAATCAGCCCCTCGAGCCTGTTACACAGGACCAGGAGGAGGCCCATTCAGCTGGTTGAGCCTGTTACAGAGGAACAGGAGAGGACACATTCAGCCCCTCGAGCCTGTTACACATGAACAGGAGGAGACCCATCCAATCCCTCGAGCCTGTTACACAGGAACAGGAGGAGAGCCATTCAGCCCCTCGGGCCTGTTACACAGGAACAGGAGGAGGCCCATTCAGCCCCTCGAGCCGGTTACACAGGTACAGGAGGTGACACATTCAGCCCCTTGGGCCTGTTACACAAGAACAGGAGGACGCCCATTCAGCCCCCTCGATCATGTTCACAGGAACATGAGGAGGCCCATTCAGCTCCTCGGGCCTATTACACAGGAACTGGAGTTCGCCCATTCTGCCCCTCAAGCCTGTTACACAGGAACAGCAGGATGTCCATTCAGCCCATCGATCCTGTTACATAGGAAGAGGAGGAAACCATTCAGCCCCTCGAGTCTGTTACACAGAAGTAGGAGGAGGCACATTCAGCACCTCGCGCCTGTAAGACAAGAACAGGAGGAGGCCCATTAAGCCCCTCAGGCCTGTTACACAGGAACTGGAGGAAGCCCATTCAGCCACTCGAGACTGTTACACAGGAACAGGAGGAGGTCCATTAAGCCCCTTGAGTCTATGACACAGGATCAGGAGGAGGCCCATTCAGCCCCTCGCGCCTGTTACACAGCAACAGGAGGAGACCCATTCAGCCCCTCGAACATGTTACATAGGACCAGCAGGAGACATAATCAGATCCTTGAGCCTGTTACACAGGAACATGAGGAGGCCCAATCAGCCCCTCGAGCCTGTTACACTGGAACAGGAGGAGACCCATTCAGCCCCTCGAGCCTGTTACACAGGAACAGGAGGAGGCCCATTCAGCCCCTCGAGCCTGTTACACAGGAACAGGAGGAGGTCCATTCAGCCAAATCGAGCCTGTTGCACAGGAACAGGAGGAGACCCATTCAGACTCTCGAGCCTGTTACACAGGAACAGGAGGAAGTCCATTCAGCCCCTCGAGCCTGTTGCACAGGAACAGGAGGATTCCTATTCAGCCCCTCGGGCCTGTTACACGGGAACTGGAGTTGGCCCATTTATCCACTCGAGCCTGTTACACAGGAACAGGAGGAGGCCAATTCATTTACTGAAGCCTATTCCAAAGGAACAGGAGGTAGCCCCATTCAGCCCCGCGAGCATCTTGCACAGCAACAGGAGGAGGCCCATTCAGCCCCTCGAGCCTGTTCCACAGGAACAGGAGGAGGTCCATTCAGCCCCTGGAGCCTGTTGCACTGGAACAGGAGGAGGCCCATTCAGCCCCTGGAGCCTGTTGAACTGGAACAGGAGGAGCCCCATTCAGCCCCTCGAGCCTGTTACACTCTACAGGAGGAGCCCCATTCAGCTGTTCGAGCTTGTAAGAAACAGGAGGTGGTGCATTCAGCCCCTCGAGCCTGTTACATGGTAAGCGGACGAGACCCATTCAGCCCCTCGAGCCTGTTACACAGGAAGATTAGGAGGCCCATTCAGCACCCCGAGTCTGTGACATAGGAACAGGAGGTGCCCATTCAGCCCCTCGAGCCTGTTACACAGGAACAGGATGAGGCCCAATCAGCCCCTCGAGCCTGTTACACAGCAACAGGAGGAGTCCCATTCAGCCCCTCGAGGCTGCTACACAGGAACAGGAGGAGGCCCATTCAGCCCCTCGAGCCTGTTACACAGGAACAGGAGGAGTGCCATTCAGCCCCTCGAGCCTGTTACACAGGAACAGGAGGAGGCCCATTCAGCACCTCGAGCCTGTTACACAGGAACAGGAGGAGGCCCATTCAGCCCCTCGAGCCTGTTACACAGGGACAGGAGGAGTGCCATTCAGCCCCTCGAGCCTGTTACACAGGAACAGGAGGAGGCCCATTCAGCCCCTCGAGCCTGTTACACAGGAACAGGAGGAGGCCCATTCAGCCCCTCGAGCCTGTTACACAGGAACAGGAGGAGTGCCATTCAGCCCCTCGATCCAGTTCCGCCATTCAGCCAGATCACGGCTTTAGTTGTACCATAACTCCATGGTTCCCCTCAGTGACCCTCAGTGCCCTTTGCCCAGCAACAAACCTTCGCGGCACTGAGAGGACCAGGATGAGGAAAAGAGGCTCACCTTTGTCCTGACAGGGCTGTGAGGTTGACGGCGAAGTGTCGGAGCCGATGGTGTTGGTGACTCTGCAGAAGTAGCTGCCCAAGTGAGGGTCTCCGGCCAACCTGAGTGTCTTGTTCTGTGCGCTGAGCGTGGTGTTCTTGCCCCTCTCCACCCGGAACCAGGTGTACCTGTGAGGCTCTGGTCTGCTGTCAGTGCGGCAAGACAAGGAAACGTTGCCCCCGTCCTGAGGCGTGCTCCCGGATCGGCTGACGACGACGCTAGTGTTCCTGGGAGGGTCTGTATTCAGGCGAGAAATGAGGGCATATGTTGGGTCTTTCTGCCATATTTACCGTGTGCACGTCGAAGTGACTATCAAAGAATGTCTGACAGCTCGAGCTTGCATGTGTGGCAAGTCAATAGCAAGGCAGATTGCATGTTGTCCTTTCTTGCATGGGGGGTGGAGTCTGAAACTAGGGAAGACATCAGGACATCAGAAATAGGAGCAGGAGTCGGCCATTCAGCCCCTCAAGCCTGCTCCGCCATTCAATATCATGGCTGATCCGATCATGGACTCAGCTCCACTTCCCCGCCCGCTCCCCATAACCCTTCACTCCCTTCGCTCAAAAATCTGTCTTTCTCCCTCCGCCTTAAATATATTCAATGACCCGGCCTCCACAGCTCTCTGGGGCAGAGAATTCCAAAATACACGACCATCTGAGAGACAAAATTCCTCCTCATCTCCGTTTCAAATGGGCGGCCCATTATTCTGAAACTATGCCCCCCCCAGTTCTAGATTCCCCCACGAGGGGGAAACATCCTCTCCGCAGCTACCCTGTCCAGCCCCCCTCAGAATCTTATATGCTTCAATAAGATCACCTATCATTCTTCTAAACTCCAATGAGTAGAGGCCCAACCTGCTCAACCTTTCTTCATAAGACAACCCCCTCATCTCCGGAATCAACCGAGTGAACCTTCTCTGAACTGCCGCCAATGCAAATATAGTCTTCCTTATATATGGAGACCAAAACTGCACGCAGTACTCCAGGTATGGCCTCACCAATACCCTGTACAGTTATAGCAGGACTTCCCTGCTTTTATACTCCATCCTCCTTGCAATAAAGGCCAACATTCCATTGGCCTTCCTGATTAATTGATGTACCTGAATGCCAACATTCCAGTGGGAGTACGCTTTCCGACAGTGCGGCGCTCCCTCAGTACTGCCCCTCCGACAGTGTGGCGCTCTCTCAGTACTGCCCCTCCGACAGTGCAGCGCTCCCTCAGTACTGCCCCTCCGACAGTGTGGCGCTCTCTCAGTACTGCCCCTCCGACAGTGCGGTGTTCCCTCAGTACTGCCCCTCCGACAGTGTGACGCTCCCTCAGTACCGTACCTCCGACAGTGCGGCACTCCCTCAGTACCGTACATCCGACAGTGCAGTGTTCCCTCAGTACTGCCCCTCCGACAGTGTGGCACTCCCTCAGTACAGCCCCTCCGACAGTGTGGCACTCCCTCAGTACCGCCCCTCCGACAGTGCGGCACTCCCTCAGTACTGCCCCTCCGACAGAGCAGTGCGAAACTCCCTCAGTACTGCCCCTCCGACAGCGCAGTGCGACACTCCCTCAGTACTGCCCCTCCGCCAGCGCAGTGCTGCGTTCCCTCAGTACTGCCCCCCCGACAGAGCAGTGCGACACTCCCTCAGTACCGCCCCTCCGACAGTGCGGCGCTCCCTCAGTACTGCCCCTCCGATAGTGCAGTGTGACACTCCCTCAGTACTGCCACTCCGACAGTGCGGCGCTCCCTAAGTACTGCCCCTCCGATAGTGCAGTGCGACACTCCCTCAGTACTGCCCCTCCGACAGCGCAGTGCAGCGCTCCCTCAGTACTGCCCCTCTGACAGTGCTGCGCTCCCTCAGTACTGCCCCTCCGACAGAGCAGTGCAGCGCTCCCTCAGTCACGCCTTTCCGACAGTGTGGTGACAGACACATAGTGGACGGAGTGACTTCACGAGGCGAACTTCCTAGGCCGCGCACTTTACGGGCGATTGTTTGGTTCACACACTCACAGTTGACCGATAACGTCACTCCAGCCTGGGTTGTCCTGTTGAGGTCGGGGTAGTAGACTTGGCACCGGACACTTCTACCGTCATCCGCGTAGGATGGCACAAATTTCATCACTGCAGAATACTGCCCATATTCACTTGGCGTCAGCGCCTGGGAAAAGTTTGCACTCGGATCAGTCCAGTTGATGATGGGAGGCCGCGTAAAACAACTAAAACGGGCTTTGCAGTTGACTTGGGCGGGAATCCCCTCCACCATCTTCTTGGGAACGGGCACAACCACTTTGTCCGGCCGGTCTAGAACAAATGAACCAGCGACGATCAGAGAAATAAAAGACATCATTATACCCTTGTGGACAAAAGTAGAAAATGACCGACAGAGTAACTACAGACCAGGCAGCCGGAAACACTTTTGTGTAAAACTTTTTAGCCAGTACGTAGCAAATCGAACAAAGGAGGGCCTGGTTCTGGACTTGGTTGAAGGGAATGAAGCTGGGCAGGTGGAAGGGGTATCAGTGGGAGAGCATTTTGGTGCAAGTGATCATATTTCAGTTAGATTCAGGGGAGTTGTGGAAAAGCACAAAGACAGACCAGGAATATGAATCCCCCGGTGTGTGTCAGTATTTACAGGGGGGTCCCCGGGGGTGTGTCAGTATTTACAGGGGGTCCCCGGGAGTGTGTCAGTATTACAAGGGGTCCCCGGGAGTGTGTGTCAGTATTTACAGGGGGTCCCCGGGTGTGTGTCAGTATTTACAGGGTGTCCCCGGGAGTGTGTCAGTATTTACAGGGGTCCCCAGGAGTGTATCAGTATTTACAGGGGGTCCCCGGGAGTGTATTAGTATTTGCCGGGGGTTCCCGGGAGTGTGTGTCAGTATTTACAGGGGGTCCCTGGGAGTATGTGTCAGCATTTACAGGGGGTTAGATGAAGTCCTTACTACTCGGGGGATCAAGGGTTATGGCGAGAAAGCAGGAAGGGGGTACTGAAGTTTCATGTTCAGCCATGAACTCATTGAATGGCGGTGCAGGCTAGAAGGGCTGAATGGCCTGCTCCTGCACCTATTTTCTATGTTTCTATGTTTCTATGTTTCTATGTCATACCGGGAGTGTGCATCAGTATTTAGAGGGGGTCCCAAGGGAATGTGTCGGTATTTACAGGGGGTCCCTGGGAGTGTGTGTCTGTCTTGACAGGGGGTCCCTGCGAGTGTGTGTCAGTATTTACATAGAAACATAGAAACATCGAAAATAGGTGCAGGAGTAGGCCATTCGGCCCTTCGAGCCTGCACCGCCATTCAATGAGTTCATGGTTGAACATGCAACTTCAGTACCCCATTCCTGCTTTCTTGCCATACCCCTTGATTCCCCTAGTAGTAAGGACTACATCTAACTCCTTTTTGAATATATTTAGCGAATTGGCCTCAACAACTTTCTGTGATAGAGAATTCCACAGGTTCACCACTCTCTGGATGAAGAAGTTTCTCCTCATCTCGGTCCTAAATGGCTTACCCCTTATCCTTCAACTGTGACCCCTGGTTCTGGACTTCCCCAACATTAGGAACATTCTTCCTGCATCTAACCTGTCTAAACCCATCAGAATTTTAAACGTTTCTATGAGATCCCCTCTCATTCTTCTGAACTCCAGTGAATACCAGCCCAGTTGATCCAGTCTTCCTTGATATGTCAGTCCCGCCATCACGGAAATCAGTCTGATGAACCTTCGCTGCACTCCCTCAATAGCAAGAATGTCCTTCCTCAAGTTAGGAGAACAAAACTGTACACAATACTCCAGGTGTGGCCTCACCAAGGCCCTGTACAACTGTAGCAACACCTCCCTGCTCCTATACTCAAATCCTCTCGCTATGAAGGCCAACATGCCATTTGCTTTCTTAACCGCCTGCTGTACCTGCATGCCAACCTTCAATGACTGATGTACCATGACACCCAGGTCTCGTTGCGCCTCCCCTTTTCCTAATCTGTCAACATTCAGATAATAATCTGTCTCTCTGTTTTTAGCACCAAAGTGGATAACCTCACATTTATCCACATTATACTTCATCTGCCATGCATTTGTCCACTCACCTAACCTATCCAAGTCACTCTGCAGCCTCATAGCATCCTCCTCGCAGCTCACACTGCCACCCAACTTAGTGTCATCCGCAAATTTGGAGAAACTACATTTAATCCCCTCGTCTAAATCATTAATGTACAGTGTAAACAGCTGGGGCCCCAGCACAGAACCTTGCGGTACCACACTAGTCACTGCCTGCCATTCTGAAAAGTAACCATTTACTCCTACTCTTTGCTTCCTGTCTGGCAACCAGTTCTCAATCCATGTCAGCACACTACCCCCAATCCCATGTGCTTTAACTTTGCACATTAATCTCTTGTGTGGGACCTTGTCGAAAGCCTTCTGAAAGTCCAAATACACCACATCAACTGGTTCTCCCTTGTCCACTCTACTGGAAATATCCTCAAAAAATTCCAGAAGATTTGTCAAGCATGATTTCCCTTTCACAAATCCATGCTGACTTGGACCTATCATGTCACCTCTTTCCAAATGCGCTGCTATGATATCCTTAATAATTGATTCCATCATTTTACCCACTACCAATGTCAGGCTGACCGGTCAATAATTCCCTGTTTTCTCTCTTCCTCCTTTTTTAAAAAGTGGGGTTACATTGGCTACCCTCCACTCCATAAGAACAGATCCAGAGTCTCTGGAATGTTGGAAAATGACTGTCAATGCATCCGCTATTTCCAAGGCCACCTCCTTTCGTACTCTGGGATGCAGACCATCAGGCCCTGGGGATTTATCGGCCTTCAATCCCATCAATTTCCCCAACACAATTTCCCGACTAATAAGGACTTCCTAAGTTCCTCCTTCTTAAGAGACCCTCTGACCCCTTTTATATCCGGAAGGTTGTTTGTGTCCTCCTTAGTGAATACCGAACCAAAGTATTTGTTCAATTGGTCTGCCATTTCTTTGTTCCCCATTATGATTTCCCCTGATTCTGACTGCAGGTGATCTACGTTTGTCTTTACTAACCTTTTTCTCTTTAGATATCTATAGAAGCTTTATTGTTCCCTGCAAGTTTCCTCTCATACTCTTTCTTCCCTGCCCTAATCAAACCCTTTGTCCTCCTCTGCTGAATTCTAAATTTCTCCCAGTCCCCGGGTTCGCTGCTATTTCTGGCCAATTTGTATGTCACTTTCTCGGCTGTAATACTATCCCTGATTTCCCTTGATAGCCACGGTTGAGCCACATTCCACTTTTTATTTTTACGCCAGACAGGGATGTACAATTGATGTAGTTCATCCATGCAGTCTCTAAATGTCTGCCATTGCCCATCCACTGTCAACCCCTTAAGTATCATTCGCCAATCTGTCCTAGCCAATTCAAGCCTCATACCTTCAAAGTTACCCTTCTTTAAGTTCTGGACCATGGTCTCTGAATTAACTGTTTCATTCTCCAACCTAATGTAGAATTCCACCATATTATGGTCACTCTTCCCCAAGGGGCCTCGCACAACGAGATTGCTAATTAATCCTCTCTCATTACACAACACCCAGTCTATGATGGCCTCCCACCTAATTCGTTCCTCAACATATTCATCGAGAAAAGAATCCCTTATGCACTCCAGGAAATCCTCCTCCACCGTATTGCTTCCAGTTTGGTTAGCCCAAACTATGTGCATATTAAAGTCACCCATGATGACTGCTGCACGTTTATTGCATGCACCCCTAATTTCCTGTTTGCTGCCCTCCCCAACATCACTGCTACTATTTGGAGGTCTGTACACAACTCCCACTAACGTTTTTACAGGGGGTCCCTGGGAGTGTGTGTCAGTATTTACAGTGGTTCCAGGGGAGTGTGTCAGTATTTACAGGGGGTCCCCGGGGAATGTGTCAGTATTTACAGGCGGTCCCTGGCAGTTTGTGTCAGTATTTACAGTGGTTCCAGGGGAGTGTGTCAGTATTTGCAGGGGGTCCCCGGGAGTGAGTCACTATTTACAGGGGGTCCCCAGGATGTGTATCATTATTTACAGGGGGTCCCCAGGGAGTGTGTCAATATTTACAGGGGATCCCGGGGAGTGTGTCAGTATTGACAGTGGAAGACACATAAAGCATGCCAAAAATTGCTGGTCACGGGAATGTGGGAAGGGGGGACCTTGAGAAAATCACTATCACTAGGGAGGTAGTGCTGGACAGTCTAATGGGACTCAAGGTAGACAAGTCCCCTGGTCCTGGTGAAATGCTCTCAAGGTATTAAAAGAGATGGCGGAGGTTATAGCAGATGCATTCATTATAATCTACCAAAATTCTCCGGACTCTGGGGAGGTACCAGCGGATTGGAAAGCAGCTAATGTAACGCCTCTGTTTAAAAAAGGGGGCAGACAAAATGCAGGTAACTAGAAGCCGGTTAGTTTAACATCTGTCGTGAGGAAAATGCTTGAAGCTATCATTAAGGAAGAAATAGTGAGACATCTCGATAGGAATAGTGCAATCAAGCAGACGCAACATGGATTCATGAAGGGGAAATCATGTTTAACTAATTTACTGGAATTCTTTGAGGATATAACTAGCATGGTGGATAGAGATGTACCGATGGATGTGGTGTATTTGGATTTCCAAAAGGCATTCGATAAGGTGCCACACAAAAGGTTACTGCAGAAGATAAAGGTACGCAGAGTCAGAGGAAATGTATTAGCATGGATCGAAAATTGGCTGGCTAACAGAAAGCAGAGAGGCGGGATAAATGGGTCCTTTTCGAGTTGGCAATCGGTGGTTAGTGGTGTGCCATAGGGATCGGTGCTGGGACCACAACTGTTTACAATATACATAGATGACCTGGAAGAGGGGACAGAGTGCAGTGCAACAAAATTTGCAGATGACACATAGATTAGTGGGAAAGCGGGTTGTGTAGATGACACAGAGAGGCTGCAAAGAGATTTAGATAGGTTAAGCGAATGGGCAGATGGAATACAATGTCGGAAAATGTGAGGTCATCCACCTTGGGAAAAAAACAGTAAAAGGGAATATTTTTTGAATGGGGAGAAATTACAACATGCTGTGGTGCAGAGGGACCTGGGGGTCCTTGTGCATGAATCCCAAAAAGTTAGTTTGCAGGTGCAGCAGGTAATCAGGAAGGCGATTGGAAAGTTGGCCTTCATTGCGAGAGGGATGGAGTACAAAAGCAGGGAGGTCCTGCTGCAACTGTATCGGGTATTGGTGAGGCCGCACCTGGAGTACTGCGTGCAGTTTTGGTCACCTTACTTAAGGAAGGATATACTGGCTTTGGAGGGGGTACAGAGACGATTTGCTAGGCTGATTCCGGAGATGAGGGGGTTACCTTATGATGATAGTTTGAGTAGACTGGGTCTTTACTTGTTGGAGTTCAGAAGGATGAGGGGTGATCTTATAGAAACATTTAAAATAATGAAAGGGATAGACAAGATAGAGGCGGAGAGATTGTTTCCACTGGTCGGGGAGACTAGAACTCGGGGGCACAGCCTCAAAATACAGGGGAGCCAATTTAAAACCCAGTTGAGAAGGAATTTCTTCTCCCAGAGGGTTGTGAATCTGTGGAATTCTCTGCCCAGGGAAGCAGTTGAGGCTAGCTCATTGAATGTATTCTAATCACAGATAGATAGATTTTTAACCAATAAGGGAATTAAGGGTTACGGGGAGCGGGCGGGTAAGTGGAGCTGAATCCACGGCCACATCAGCCATGATCTTGTTGAATGGCGGAGCAGGCTCGAGGGGCTAGATGTCCTACTTCTCTTCCTAATTCTTATGTTCTTATGTTTACAGGGGGTCCCGGGGAATGTGTCAGTATTTACAGGGGGTTCCCGGGAGTGTGTCAGTATTTACAGGGGGTCCCGGGGAGTGTGTGTCAGTATTTACAGGAGGTCCACGGGAATGTGTCAGTATTTACAGGAGGTCCCCAGAGGTGTGTGTTAGCATTTACAGGGGCTCCAGTGGACTGTGTGTCAGTATTTACATGGGGTCCCTGGGGAGTGTGTCAGTATTTACAGGGGGTACCCGGGAGTGTGTGTCAGTATTTACAGTGGGGTCCCCCAGAGAGTGTCAGTATTTAGAGGGGGTCACCGGGAGTGTGTCAGTATTTACAGGGGGTCCCCGAGAAGTGTGTCAATATTTACAGGGGGTTCCCGGGAGTGTGTCAGTATTTACAGGGGTCCCGGGGAATGTGTGTCAGTATTTACAGGAGGTCCCCGGGAGTGTGTCAGTATTTACAGGAGATCCCCAGGGGTGTGTGTCAGCATTTACAGGAGGTTCCCGGGAAGTGTGTCAATATTTACAGGATGTCCCTGGAAGTGTGTGTCAATATTTACAGGGGGTCCCCGGCAGAGTATCAGTATTTACAGGTGGTCCCCGGGAAGTGTGTCAATATTTACAGGGTGTCCCTGGGAGTATGTGTCAGTATTTACAGGGGGTCCCCGGCAGAGTGTCAGTATTTACAGGGGGTCTCCAGGGAGTGTGTCAGTATATACAGGGGGCCCCCGGGAGTGTGTCAATATTTACAGGGGGTCCCCGGGAGTTTGTCTCAATATTTCTCGGCGGTCTCCCGGGTGCCTGTTCAAGTGGCCGGTGCGATTTCACTGCTACGCCTCCAGACATCTCCCACCTGTGCTCACCCGAAACGTTGACGCGGACCTTCGAGTTCCTGTACGTGTAAGTGCTCTTTGGCTCCGCCGTCACCTCCACCCTGAACAGGTAGTCGTCCTGATCGCTGGCGGAGATGTTCTTGATCTCCAGGGTGCAGTTACCCCACTCCATGAGGAAATAGGTGCGTCCGCAAAAGTCCTCCCTCACCGTGCCGGTTTTGGTCGAGTGGAAGATTACATTGTGAGCTGAATCGTGTCCCTTGTACCAAATCTTGGCCATCCTGCTCGAGTTGAGGTTTTGGGGACAGTGGAAGGCACAGGGAATCACCACGCACGACCCACGAACCGCTGATATCTCCTGAGGCACTTCAAGTGACCACTCACCAGACACCGCTGCGGAACAAACAAACAACAACAGCCGCAGCGACAATGTGCATTCAAGTAGCGCCTTCCACGTCCCAAGGCAACGTCTCGACAGGACGATTCACCGAGCTCCGGCGGCCGCAAAGCGCCTCGCCTGCCAGCGAGAAGGATTTGGCTGTTGCAATGCAGGCAAATGGGAGGGAGAGGGAGTGAACGAGAGCAAGGAGAGAAAGAGGGAGGGAGCGAACGAGAGAGGGTGGCAGAGCACGAAAGAGAAACAGTGAGGGAGGTGGAGAGAAGGGGGAGGCTGGCACTCCAGTGCAGTGCTGAGTGTTGCACTGTCAGAGGTGCCGTCTTGCGGATGAGACATTAAACCGAGGCCCCGTCTGCCCTCTCGGCTTGACATAAACCTGGATCCACTGGGCTTGTATTCACTGGAGTTCAGAAGAATGAGAGGGGATCTCATAGAAACGTTTAAAATTCTGATGAATTTAGACAGGTTAGATTCAGGAAGAATGCTCCCGATGTTGGAGAAGTCCAGAACCAGGGGTCACAGTCGAAGGATAAGGGGTAAGCCATTTAGGACCGAGATGAGGAGAAACTTCTTCACCCAGAGAGTGGTGAACCTGTGGAATTCTCTACCACAGAAAGTAGTTGAGGCCAATTCACTAAATATATTCAAAAAGGACTTAGATGTAGTCCTTACTACTCGGGGGATCAAGGGGTATGGCGAGAAAGCAGGAATGGGGTACTGAAGTTGCATGTTCAGCCATGAACTCATTGAATGGCGGTGCAGGCTCGAAGGACCGAATGGCCTACTCCTGCACCTATTTTCTATGTTTCTATGTTTCTATGGAACAGGCGGAGACAGGGAGAATTGGAGAGAGAGAGTTTGTGGCAGAGAAGGAAAAAGAAACAGTGAGAGAGGTGGAGAGAAAGAGGGAATATGCAGAGAGAGAGGGGGAATTGGAGAGAGAGAGAGTCACACACACAGACAGAGAGAAGGAAAGACAGGGTGCGATGGAGTGACAGAAAGAGAAAGGGTGGTGGAGATGGAGAGGGAAACGGGGCGAGGCAGAGTGTGAGGTAGGGACGGAGGGGAAGAGAAAGAGAGAGACAGAGTGAGAGAAAAAATGAAAAAGAGGGAGCAACAGAGAGAGAGGCAAAGAGGGAGAGGCAGAAAAAGAGGGAAGGACATACATGGATGTAGATAAAGAGACAGAGAAAATAACAACAAAACCTTGTATTTATATAGCACCTTTAACGTCGTGAAACGTCCCAAGCCACTTCACAGGAGTGTTACGAGATAAAAATTTGACACCGAACCAGGTGACCAAAAGCTTTCTCAAAGAGGCTACTTTAAGGAGCGTCTTGAAGTGGGAACGAGCGATGATATATTCCTTACGATATCTCGAACGCACAAATACACAAGATGGTGCTGCAGGAACTTGGCATGTGACCTTGACACATGATCCTTCAGTGTGTACATCAGGAGTTGCAGAGCCACAGCAGGCCAATAGGGGCAGCAGTACTCCACTAGGGGGAGCGATATAATTCAGAGAAGAGCGAGGCAGCGAGGTTTAGGGAGGGAGTTCCAGAGCTTGGGGCCGCGTGTAACAAAACGCACGGCCACCGATGGTGGAGTGATTACAATCAGGGTTGCTCAAGAGGGCAGAATTTGAAGAGCGCAGATATCTCGGAGGTTGTGGGGCTGGAGGAGATTTCAGAGACAAGGCGACGAGAGGGCCATGGAAGGGTTTGAAAATAAGCATGAGAATTAACTATCATCATCAAACATGGCACTGTGAAACGGAAAAGGGGAAGTGGCTTCAGTGCTGGCTCAGTGGTTGCAGCACCCTGTCCGGCCTCTGTGTCAGAAGGTCGTGGTTCAAGCCTCATCACCTCAGACTGATACTCCCCCAATGCAGTACTGAGGGAGTGCCACACTATCGGAGGAGCAGTACTGAGGGAGCGCCGTACTGCGCTGTCGGAGGGTCAGTACTGAGGGAGCGCCGCACTGTCGGAGGGTCAGTACTGAGGGAGTGCCGCACTGTCGGAGGGTCAGTACTGAGGGAGTGCCGCACTGTCGGAGGGGCAGTACTGAGGGAGCGCCGCACTGTCGGAGGGTCAGTACTGAGGGAGCGCCGCACTGTCGGAGGGTCAGTACTGAGGGAGTGCCGCACTGTCGGAGGGGAGTATTGAGGGAGGGGTGCACTGTCGGAGGGGCAGTACTGAGGGAGCGCCGCACTGTCGGAGGGGCAGTACTGAGGGAGCGCTGCACTGTCGGAGGGGCAGTACTGAGGGAGCGCCGCATTGTCGGATGGGCAGTACTGAAGGAGAGGTGCACTGTCAGAGGGGCAGTACTGAGGGAGCACCGCACTGTCGGAGGGTCAGTAACGAGGGAGCGCCGTACTATTGGAGGGGCAGTACTGAGGGAGCACCACACTGTCGGAGGGACAGTACTGAGGGTTGCCGCACTGTCGGAGGGGCAGTACTGAGGGAGCGCCGCACTGTCGAAGGGGCAGTACTGAGGGAGCGCCGCACTGTTGGAGGGGCAGTACTGAGGGAGCGCCGAAGTATCAAAGGGGCAGTACTGAGGGAGCGCCGTACTGTTGGAGGGGCAGTACAGAGGGAGAGCCGCACTGTCGGAGGGGCAGTACTGAGGGAGCGCCGAAGTATCAAAGGGGCAATACTGAGGGAGCGCCGCACTGTCGGAGGGGCAGTTCTGAGCGAACGCCTCACTGACGGAGGTGCAGTCTTTCAGATGACATTTTAAACGGAGGCCCAATCTGTCCGCTCAAGTGAACGTAAAAGATCCCAGGACCAATAATTCACAGAAGAGCAGGGAGTTCTCCCCGGTGTCGTGGGGCTAATATTTAACCATCAACCCACATCACTAACAATACATGATCTGGTCATTGCTTTGTGTGGGAGCTTGCTGTGTGCAAATTTGCTGCCGCGTATCTTACATTACAACAGTGAGTACACTCTAAAAATGTGCAGGCACGGCCGCCAATGGTGGAGCGATGGAATTTGGGGGGATGCTCAAGAGGCCAGAATTGGAGGAGCGCAGAGAACTGGTAGGGCTGCGGTGCTGGAGGAGGTTACAGAGATAGGGAGGGGTGTAGGACTGGAGGAGGTTACAGAGATAGCGAGGGGTGTAGGGGCGGGAGGAGGTTACAGAGATAGGGAGGGGTGTAGGGGCTGGAGGAGGTTACAGAGATAGGGAGGGGTGTCGGGCTGGAGGCGGTTACAGAGATAGGGAGAGGTGTAGGGCTGGAGGAGGTTACAGAGATAGGGAGGGGTGTAGGGGCTGGAGGAGGTTACAGAGATAGGAGAGGGTTTAGGGGCTGGAGGGAGATACAAAGAGAGGGAGGTGTGTAGGGGATGGAGGAGTCTACAGAGATAGGGAGGTGTGTAGCAGCTTGAGGTTGTTACAGAGAGAGAGAGGGGTGTAGGGGCTGGAGGAGGTTAGAGAGATAGGGATGGGGTAGGGGCTGGAGGAGGTTACAGAGATAGAGAGGGGTGCAGGGCTGGAGGAGTTTACAGAGATAGAGAGGTGTGTAGATGCTTGAGGAAGTTATAGAGATAGGGAGGGGTGTAGGGCTGGAGGAATTTACAGAGATAGTGAGGGCGGTAGGGGCAGGAGAATGTTACAGAGGTTGGGAGGGGTGCAGCTTCTGGTGCAGGTCACAGAGATGGGGAGGGTTGTAGGGGCTGCAGGCAGTTACAGAGCTAGGGAGAGGTGTAGGTGCTGGAGGAGTTTACAGAGATAGTGAGGGGTATAGGGGCTGGAGGAGGTTACAGAGATAGGGAGGAGTGCAGGGGCATGAGGTCCTTACAGAGATAGGGAGGGGTGTAGGGGTTGGATGAGGTTACAGAGATAAGAAGGGCTGTAGGGCCAGAGAAGGTTGCAGAGATAGGGAGGAGTGTAGGGCATGAGGTCCTTACAGAGATAGGGAGGGGTGTAGGGCCTGGAGGAGATTACAGAGATAGGGAGGGGTGTAGGGGCTGGAGGATGTTACTGAGATAGGAAGGGGTATAGGGGCTGGAGGAGTTTACAGAGTTAGGGAGGGGTGTAGGGGCAGGAGGAGGTTACAGAGGTAGGGAGGAGTGTAGGGGTTGGAGGAGTTTACAGGGATAGGGAGGGGTGTAGGGGCTGGAGGAGGTTACAGAGATAGGGAGGGGTGTAGGGGCTGGAGGAGGTTACAGAGATAGGGAGGGGGTGTACGGCTGGAGGAGGGTACAGAGATAGGGAGGGGTGTAGGGGCTGGAGGAGGTTACAGAGATAGGGAGGGGTGTAGGGGCTGGAGGAGGTTACAGAGATAAGGAGGGGTCTAGGGGCTGGAGGAGGTTACAGAGATAGGGAAGGGTGTAGGGGCTGGAGGAGGTTACAGAGATAGGGAGGGGTGTAGGGGCTGGAGGAGGTTACAGAGATAGGGAGGGGGTGTACGGCTGGAGGAGGTTACAGAGATAGGAGAGTTTTAGGGGCAGGAGGTGTTACAGAGATAGGGAGGTGTGTAGGGGCTAGAGGAGGTTACAGGGATTGTGAGGGGGATTGGAGGGATATGAAAAGAAGGATGAGAAATTGAAAATCGAGGTGTTGCCCGACGGGAAGCTAATGTAGTTCAGCGAGCACAGAATGTGATGGGTTAGCGTGACTCAGTGCGAATTAGGACATGGGGCAGCCGAGTTTTGCATCACCTAAAGTTAAAAATCCCGGATCTCTTGGCACCAGTGAAATAAAATAATGCGATCAGAGAGTCCATTACCTTGCAGCAGTGTGCAAACTATAAATGTCCCAATATAATCCATCGAACGTTTAAATCAGATCTAGACAAGATAAAAGAGAACAGATAGATAACATGTATGTTCCAACATGGTTCAATGGGCATCTCTGTCATCCCGTGAGTCCGAAGGTCGTGGGTCCGACTTGAGCCCGATAATCCAGGCTGATACTCCACTGCAGTACTGAGGGAGCACCTCACTTTCGGAGAGACAGTACTGAGGGAGCGCCTCACTTTCGGAGAGACAGTACTGAGGGAGCGCCGCACTGTCGGAGGGGCAGTACTGAGGGAGCGCCTCGCTGTCGGAGGGGCAGTACTGAGCGAGCGCTGCACAGTCGGAGGGCAGTACTGAGGGAGCGCCTCACTGTCGGAGGGTCAGTACTGAGGGAGCGCCTCACTGTCAGAGAGGCAGTACTGAGGGAGCGCCTCACTGTCCGAGGGGCAGTACTGAGGGAGCGCCTCACTGTCGGAGAGGCAGTACTGAGGGAGCGCTGCACTGTCGGAGGGACAGTACTGAGGGAGCACTGAACTGTCTGAGGGGCGGTACCAAAGGAGCGCTGCACTGGCTGAGGGGCACTAATGAGGGAGCGCCGCAATGTCGGAGGGGTGGTACTGAGGGAGCGCCACACTGTCGGAGGGGCAGTACTGAGGAAGCACCGCCCTGTCGGAGGGGCAGTACTGAGGGAGCAGCGCGCTGTCGGAGGGGCAGTACTGAGGGAGCGCCGCACTGTCAGCGGGTAGTACTGAGTGAGCACCACACTGTCGGAGGGGCAGTACTGAGTGAGCACCACACTGTCGGAGGGGCAGTACTGAGGGAGCACCATACTGTCGGAGGGGCAGTACTGAGGGAGCGCCGCATTATCGGAGGGGCAGTACTGAGGGAGCGCCGCACTGTCGGAGGGTCGGTACTGAGGGAGCGCCGCACTGTCGGAGGGGCAGTACTGAGGTAGCGCCGCACTATAGGAGGGGCAGTACTGAGGGAGTGCCTCACTTTCGGAGAGAAAGTACTGAGGGAGCGCCGCACTGTCGGAGGTGCAGTACTGAGGGAGCGCCTCACTGTCATAGGGGCAGTACTGAGGGAGCTCTGCACAGTCGGAGGGCAGTACTGAGGGAGCGCCTCACTGTCGGAGGGTCAGTACTGAGGGAGCGCCTCACTTTCGGAGAGGCAGTACTGAGGGAGCGCTTCACTGTCCGAGGGGCAGTACTGAGGGAGCGCCTCACTGTGGGAGAGGCAGTACTGAGGGAGCGCTGCACTGTTGGAGGGATAGTACTGAGGGGGCACTGAACTGTCTGAGGGGCGGTACTGAAGGAGCGCTGCACTGGCTGAGGGGCACTAATGAGGGAGCGCCGCAATGTCAGAGGGGCGGTACTGAGGGAGCACCGCACTGTCGGAGGGGCAGTACTGAGGGAGCGCCGCATTATCGGAGGGGCAGTAATGAGGTAGCGCCGCACGGTCGGAGGGGCAGTACTGAGGGAGCGCCACACTGTCGGAGGGGCAGTACTGAGGTAGCGCCACACTATCGGAAGGGCAGTGCTGAGGGAGCGCCGCACTGTCGGAGGAGCAGTGCTGAGGGAGCGCCGCACTGTTGGAGGGGCGTTCTTCTTTTGCTACGTTCCCGAAGTGTTCTCAATTTAAATTTGCTTCCTACCAGCTTGAAGCTGCTTCACGGCTGCGAAGAGTCCAGCTGGCTTTTTGTTCTTGTGTGTGTCTCTCTGACTATGCAGGACATTTACTTGAGCAGTGCTGGGAGGTGTTTCGGTCAGCTGCAGGCTCCTCGTTGTGGTATGACATTTCCTCCCTTCGGAGCATTTGAGTCCATAATTAGAAGTGTGTCTCTCGCATCATTTCCTGTTAACTCACTCCTCTGCATTTTTCAGCGACTTGCAAACTGCAGAAGGAGGCCATTCGGCCCATCGAGCCTGTAACAGATCCCACATCCAATCTGTGGCAGAATAGCAAGAAAGGTTTAGCAGCTCTGAAAGCGGATAAATCCCCCTGGCCCGGATGAAGTGTATCCCAGGCTTTTAAGAGAAGCAAGAGCAGAAATAGTAGAGGCTCTGGCCATCATTTTCCAATCCTCTCTGGCGACAGGTGTGGTGCCAGAGGAGTGGAGGAGTATGAATGCTGTACCTTTGTTTAAAAAGGGAGAAAGCGATAGACCGAGTAATTATAGGCCAGTCAGCTTAACCTCGGTGGTGGGGAAATTATTAGAATAAATTCTGAGGGACAGGATAAATCTTCATTTAGAAAGACATGGATTTGTTGAAGGAAGATCGTGTCTGACTAACTTGATTGAAAGTTTTGAAGAGGAGGTTCGATGAGGCTAGTGAGTATGTGGATTGTAGCAAGGCTATTGATAAGGTCCCACACGGCAGACTGGTCACAAAAATAAAAGCCCATGGGATCCAGGGCAAAGTTGGATCCAAAATTGGCTGAGAGGCAGGACTGGTTGATGGGCATTTTTGCGACTGGAAGGATGGTTCCAGTGGGGTTCCAGCAGGGTTCAGTCGCAGGTCCCTTGCTTTTTGTGGTATATATCAATGTAGGGGGTATGATTAAGACATTTGCAGATGACACTAACATCAGTTTTGTGTTTGATAATGAAGAAGAAAGATGCGGGGAAATATCAATGAATTGGTCAGTTGGGCAGAACAGTGGCACGTGGAATTCAATTCGGGAAAATGCGAGGTAATGCATTTGGGGAGGGCTAACAAGACAAGGGAATACACATTAAATGGTAGGGCACTGAGAAACGTAGAGGAAAAAGGGACCTTGGAGTGCAGGTCCACAGATCCTTGAGATAGCAGGCCAGGTAGATAAGATAGAATACAGAATACTTACCTTTATTAGCCGAGGCATAGAATACAAGAGCAGGGTGGGGGGTGGGTTATGCTTGAACTGTATAAAACACTGGTTAGGCCACAGCTGGTGTACTGCGTGCAGTTCTGGTCACCAAATTACAATAAGTATGCGATTGCACTGGAGAGGGTACAGAGGAGATTTACCACGATGTTGCACTAGAGAGGGTACAGAGGAGATTTACCAGGATGTTGCACTGGAGAGGGTACAGAGGAGATTTACCAGGATGTTGCACTGGAGAGGGTACAGAGGAGATTTACCAGGATGTTGCACTGGAGAGGGTACAGAGGAGATTAACCAGGATGTTGCCGGGACTGGAGAATTTTATCTATGAGGAAAGATTGGATAGGCTGGGGTTGTTTTCATTGGAACAGAGGAGGCTGAAGGGAGACCTGATTGAGGTGTATAAAATGATGAGGGGCGTGGATAGAGAGAACCTGTTTCCCTTTGCAGAGGGGTCAACAACCAGGGGGCATAGATTTAAAGTAATTGGGGGAAGGTTTAGAGGGGATTTGAGGGGAAATGTCTTCACCCAGAGGGTGGTGGGGGTCTGGGGGGGAACTCACTGCCTGAAAGGGTGGTAGAGGCAGAAACCCTCACCACATTTGGATGTGCACTTGAAGTGCCGTAACCTGCAGGGCTACGGACCGAGAGCTGGAAAGTGGGATTAGGCTGGGGAGCTCTTTGTCGGCCGGCGAGGACACGATGGGCCAAAAGGGCCTCCTTCCCTGCTGTAAATTGCTGTGATGCTATGTAAGACCTGCATTTATATAGCGCCTTTCACGACCACCGGACATCCCAAGCTCTTTACAGACAATGAAGTAATTTTTGGAGTGTGGTCACTGTTGTAATGTGGGAAATGCAGCAGCCAATTTGCGCACAGCAAGCTCCCACACACAGCAATGTGATAATGACCAGATCATCTGTTTCAATGATGTTGGTTGAGGGATAAATATTGGCCCCAGGACAGCGGGGAGAACTCCCCCTGCTCTTCTTCCAAATAGTGGCCATGGGATCTTTTATCTCCACCTGAGAGGGCAGACGGGGCCTCGGTTTAACATATCATCCGAAAGACGGCACCTCCGACAGTGCGGCGCTCCCTCAGTACTGCCCCTCCAACAGTGTGGCACTCGCTCAGTACTGCCCCTCCGACAGTGGGGCGCTCCCTCAGTACTGCCCCACCAAAATTGGAGCACGCCCTCAGTTCTACCCCTCCGACAATGCGGCGCTCCCTCACTACTACACTGGAGTGTCAGCTTAGTTTTACTTTTTCAAGTTGCTAGCATGGGACTCAAAACCACAACCTTTTGACTTACAGCTGAGTGTCTAACCACTGAGCCGCAGCTGCTCTTACAGGCAGGGGCCGATATATATCCCTCAACCAACATTACTAAAAATAAAAACAGTTGGTCCGCCAATTTATACAGTACCCTGACTCTCCCATCGAAGCCCATCCCTCCAGTCCCCTAACTCTCCCATCGGATCCCATCCCTCCAGTAACCTAACTCCCCCATTGAAGCCCCTCCCTCCAGTCCCCTAACTCTCCCATCGAAGCCCCTCCCTCCAGTCCCCTAACTCACCCATCGAAGCCCATCCCTCCAGTCCCCTGCCTCTCCCATCGAAGCCCATCCCTCCAGTCACCTAACTCCCCCATCGAAGCCCATCCCTCTATCGCCTAACTCTCCCATCGAAGCCCATCCCTCCAGTACCCTGACTCTCCCATCGAAGCCCATCCCTCCAATACCCTAACTCTCCCATCGAAGCCCATCCCCCTAGGCCCCTAACTCTCCCATCGAAGCCCATCCCTGCAGTCCCCTAACTCTCCCATCGAAGCCCATCCCTGCAGTCCCCTAACTCTCCCATCGAAGCCCATACCTCCCGTCCCCTAACTCTCCCATCGAAGCCCATCCCTCCAGTACCCTAACTCTCCCATCGAATGTGCAAGATGAAGGATTTCTTAATTTGAAAAGCTAACATGGTCAATTTGTGACGGATAATGAACTGACTTGACAACTAAAAACCTCTGTACTGAGGCAAACTGCTCGAGTTTTAAAAACGGAAGCACAAAACCAAAGATATTTTGCTAAAAAGGGAAATGGAATGTAAAACCAAAAACAACACAACTTTTGAAGTTTTCAACTTTTTCTCCATCAGCAACGAGGAGAAAGGAACCTCTTCAGTGGAATCAAGATGTGGAAGGACTAAATATCTTCTGATTATTATCAGCCTCGCCTCAGGATTGTACGAAAGGTGATTCATTGGGTTTTCCTCAGGAGATGCTTTATCACTTTTTAGACTGGGGAGTCTGCCTTCATGCACACATCCGCAGCATAACTAACACCGGCGAATTCCCCCTCCATAACATCGCACGTCTCCGCCCCTGACTCAGCTCATCTGCGGCTGACAACCTCATCTGTTGCTTTGTTACCTCCAGACTTGACCATTCCAACGCACTCCTGCCTGGCCTCCCACATTCTACCCGACATAAACTAGAGGTGATCCAAAACTCGGCTGCCCCCGTGTCCGAACTCGCACTGAGTCCCGCTCACCCATCACTCACTGTGCACACTGACCAACATTGGCTCCCGGTTAAATAACGCCGCGATTTCAAAATTCTTCTTTTCAAATTCCTCCAAGCCCCCGACTCCCTTCCCCTCACCCCGCACTATCTCTGCAATCTCCTCCAGACCCACAACCCTCAAGATGTTGGCGCTCATCAATTTCTCAAATCCTGAGCATCCCTGATTATAGTCGCTCAACCATTGGTGGCCGTTCCTTTAGCGGCCTGAGCCCAATCTCTCGAACTCCCTGCCTAAACCTCTCCTCCTTTATGAGGATGAATTACCTCCTCCTGTACCTGTGTAACAGGTTCGAGGGGCTGAATGGGCCTCCTCCTGTCCTTGTGTAACACGCTCGAGGGGCTGAATGGGCCTCTTCCTGCTCCTGTGTAACAGGCTCGAGGAACTGAATGGGCCTCCTCCTGTTCCTGCATAACAGGCTCAAGGAGCTGAATGAGCCTGCTCCTGTTCCTGTGTAACAGGCTCTAGGGGCTGAATGGGCCTCCTCCTGTTCCTGTGTAACAGGCCCGCGTGGCTGAATGGGTCTCCTCTGATTCCTGTCTAACGCGCAGATTATGATGAATGGGTCAGCCCTGTTCCAACGTAACAGGCTTCAGGAACTGAATGGGCCTCCTTCTGTTCCTGTATAAAAGGCTCGATGGGATGATTGGGATCCTCCTATTCCTATTTAACAGGTTTGAGGGGCTGAATGGGACTCCTCCTGTTCCTGTGTAACAGGCTCATGGGCTGAATGGGCCTCCTCCTGTTCCTGTATAAAATGCTTGAGGGGCTGAATGGGCCTCCTCCTATTCCTGTGTAACAGGCTCGAGGTGCTGAATGGGCCTCCTCCTGTTCCTGTGTAACAGGCTCGATGGGCTGACTGGGCCTCCTCCTGTTCCTGTGCAACAGGATCGAGGGGCTGAATGGGCCTCCTCCTGTTCCTGTGCAACAGGCTCGAGGGGCTGAATGGGCCTCCTCCTGTTCCTGTGTAACAGGCTCGAGGGGCTGAATGGGCCTCCTCCTGTTCCTGTGTAACAGGCTCGAGGGGCTGAATGGGCCTCCTCCTGTGCCTGTGTAACAGGCTCGAGGGGCTGAATGGGCCTCCTCCTGTTCCTATGTAACAGGCTCGAGGTGCTGAATGGGCCTCCTCTTGTTTCTGTGTAACAGCCTCGAGGGGCTGAATAGGACTCCTCCTTTTCCTGTGTAACAGGCTCGAGTTTTAAAAACGGAAGCATAAAACCAAAGATATGTTGCTAAAAAGAGAAATGTAATGTAAAACCAAAAACAACACAACTTTTGAAGTTTTCAGCTTTTTCTCCATCAGCTACGAGGAGAATGGAACCTCTTCAGTGGAATCAAGATGTGGAAGGACTAAATATCTCCTGATTATTATCAGCCTCGCCTCAGGATTGTACGAAAGAGGATTCATTGGGTTCTCCTCAGGAGTTGCTTTACCACTTTTCTGTGTAACAGGCTCGAGGTGCTGAATGGGCCTCCTCCTGTTCCTGTGTAACAGGCTCGAAGGGATGAATGGGCATCCTCCTGTTCCTGTGCAACAGGCTCGAGGGGCTGAATGGGCCTTCTCCTGTTCCCATCTAACAGGCTCGAGGTCCTTACTATACAGTATAAATGCACACGAGGCCCATGCTTGAGAGAAGGTCAGTCTGTGACCTGTCCTTTATTCCTTAGCACTCAAGTGATGGAAGTGGTTGGAGCTTCCCCTTTTATACCTGAAGGTCCAGGTTAGGAGTGTCTCCCACAGGTTCATCACTGAGTGGTCAGTGTTCTCACAGTGTACATCTTAGGTCAGATTATACATGGGTTACAATGCTGGTTGAATACATTACATCACCTCCCCCCAAAGTCTTATTGGGATCACAGGTTAAGTCTCTCTGGAGGTTTACGCTCTCTTGTGTAGCGTCTGAGTTGGGGCTCCAGTTGTTGGGCACTGGCCTGAGTGTCTGCTATTTGTGGTGCCTCAGGCCTGTCCGGACTGCCCACAGTGACTGGGCTCTCCTCCCTTTGTTTCCGGTATTTGGTCACCTGTGGTGGAGTGAACTCTACATCGTGTTCTTCCTCTGCTTCTTCCATAGAGTTGCTGAACCTCCTTTTTGTTTGATCCACGTGTTTGCGGCAGATGTGTCCATTGGTAAGTTTAACTACCAGAATCCTATTTCTCTCTTTGGCAATCACAGTGCCTGCGAACCATTTGGGCCCTGCAGCAGAGTTGAGAACAAAAACAGGGTCATTTGCATCAATACATCGTGCCGTCGCATTCCTGTCATGGTAGTCATATTGTGACTGGCGCCTGCTCTCGACAATTTCTTTCATGGTGGGGTGTATAAGGGATAACCGGGTTTTGAGTGTCCTTTTCATTAGCAGCTCTGCGGGTGGAACCCCTGTGAGCAAGTATGGTCGGGATCTGTAGGCCAACAGAAAGCGTGATAAGCGGCTTTGTAGGGAACCCCCTTGGATTCTGAGCATCCCCTGTTTGATTATCTGCACTGCTCGTTGTGCCTGGCTGTTTGAGACCGGCTTGAACAGTGCCATTCTGACATGGTTAATTCCATTGCCTGCCATGAAGTCCTGGAATTCAGTGCTTGTGAAGCATGGGCCATTGTCACTGACCAAGATGTCCGGCCGACCATGGGCGGCGAACATTGCTCGTAGACTTTCTACCGTGGGAGAGGATTTGCTTGCATTTAAATTGTCACACTCGATCCATTTGGAGTAGGCGTCTACTACAACCAAAAACATTTTTCCCATGAAAGGACCTGCATAGTCCACATGGATGCGTGACCAAGGCTTGGCAGGCCATGGCCAGGGGCTAAGGGGGGCTTTCCTGCGCACATTGCCCAGCTGGGCACATGTGTTGAACCTGCGAACACAAAGTTCCATGTCGGCGTCTATCACTGGCCACCAAACGTATGATCTGGCAATTGCCTTCATCATGACAATGTCCGGGTGTTCATTGTGGAGTTCTGTGATGAACACTCTCTGCCCATCTGGGGGATGACTACACGGTTCCCTACATAGGCAATCGGCCTGAATCGAGAGTTCATCCCTACGCCTGTGAAATGGTTTAAATTTCTCAGGGCATGCCCTGTACGTGGCTGCCCAGTCCCCATTCAGGACACATTTCTTGACTAGAGACAATAGCAGGTCTCTATTTGTCCAGACTTTAATCTGACGGGCTGTCACGGGTGAGCCTTCACTTCCGAAAGCTTCAACAGCCATGACAATCTCAGCAGCATGCTCGGTTGCCCCCTCAGTGGTGGCTAGTGGCAGCCTGTTGAGTGCATTGGCGCAGTTTACGGTGCCCAGTCTGTGCCGAATTGTATAGTCATAGGCGGCTAACGTGAGCGCCCACCTCTGTATGTGGGCCGATGTGTTTGCATTTATGGGCTTGTTGTCGGCCAAAAGGGACGTTAGGGTTTTGTGACCTGTCTCCAGCTCAAATTTCCTGCCAAACACGTACTGGTGCATTTTCTTTACCACATATACACATGTGAGCGCCTCCTTTTCTACCATCCCGTAGCCCCTTTCTGCCTGGGACAGACTCCTGGAGGCATAAGCTACCGGCTGTAACTGACCCTTGGCATTGACATGCTGCAACACACACCCAACACCATAGGACGAAGCATCGCACGTTAACACAAGTTTCTTACATGGGTCATGTAGCGTTAACAGATTGTTGGAACATAACAAATTGCGTGCTCTATTAAAATCCCTTTCGTGGCTGTCCCCCCAGACCCATTCGCGACCTTTGCATAGGAGCACGTGTATCGGCTCTTGCAGCGTGCTCAATTTGGGAAGAAATTTACCAAAATAGTTCAGGAGCCCCAGAACGAACGCAACTCCATCGTGTTACGGGGTCTGGATGCTCTCTGGGTCGTTTCCATCTTGGACGCAGTAGGGCTGATCCCGTCTGCTGCTACCCTCATCCCCAGGAATTCTACCTCTGGAGATAGGAAGACGCACTTCGCCTTTTTCAGTCGCAGCCCTACCCGGTCCAGTCTGCGTAGCACCTCCTCCAAGTTGTGGAGGTGTTGTTCAGTATCGTAACCCATGATGAGGATGTCGTCCTGAAAAACCACTGACCTGGAATCAACTTGAGGACGCTTTCCATATTTCGTTGGAAGATCGCGGCGGCCGAGCTAATCCCGAACGGACATCTGTTATACTCAAACAACCCCTTGTGTGTCGTGATGGTGGTCAGCTTCTTCGACTCACTCGCCAGCTCCTGGGTCATGTAAGCTGAGGTCAGGTCCAATTTTGAAAAAGGTTTGCCACCGGATAGCGTTGCAAAGAGGTCCTCCGCTCTCGGTAGCGGGTACTGGTCTTGGAGTGACACCGATTGATGCTGGCCTTGTAATCACGACATTTCCTGACCGACCCATCCGCCTTGAGCACCGGCACAATCGGGCTCGCCCAGTCACTGAATTCGACTGGCGAGATGATGCCTTCCCTCAGCAGGCGGTCCAATTCGCCTTCTATCTTTTCCCGCATCACGTACGGCACTGCTCTCGCCTTGTGGTGTGCTGGCCTGGCATCCGGGTTTCTGTGAATCACTACCTTGGCCCCCATGAAAGTGCCGATGCCGGGTTGAAATAATGACTCAAATTTTTCCAGGATCTGTGAACATGATACTCGCTCCACAGAGGAAATTGCATTGACATCGCCCCATTTGGAGTTCATGACAGCAAGCCAATTCCTCACCAGTAGTGCGGGACCATCCTCCGGGACAACCCAGAGTGGCAACCTATTCTCCGAATCTTTGTGGGTCATGACTACCGTGGCGCTGCCTAGCACCGGAATGATCTCCTTTGTATATGTCCGTAGCTGTGCGTCAATCGGCAATAATTTTGGCCTCCTGGCCTTGGACGCCCACAACTTTTCGAACTGTTTGATACCCATCAGGGACTGGCTGGCCCCCGTGTCTAGCTCCATTGACACTGGGATGCCATTGAGGAGCACTTTCATCATTATCGGTGGCGTCCTGGTATATGAACTGTTTATGTGCTCCACATGAACTCGCTGAACTTCAACTTCCAGCGATTTCCCGCAGTGTTCATTTCTGCAATTTCTGCAGGTATTTTGCACATCTCTGCAAACTCCGGCTGAGTGTGTGCCTCCACGCCTCCAACATGAGCTGTTGTTGGAAACAAAAGATCCTTTGCCAGTCGATCGTCCCTGACTGCCCGGTGACAGTCCTTGAGTGCGCCATTAACAGGTGTTGATGGCCCCATTGCTGGCCGCATTGTCCCTTGCAATGGCGTGAATCGCTGTTCAGCTTGCCATTGTCTCTGTCGAACTCCCCCTCTGGGTTCGACTACATGTTGGGGCATACCCGATTGCCCTTGTCTGCCTGGAGAACTGTGTGCAGCTTTAACAATGTTGAATCTCTGTCCCAATCATTCCTTAACACAGTACCTCTCGTTTGTTCTGCTAGTGGCCATGCTCGCGTGGTTTAAATCCCAGTTTCTTGTCGCCATTGCTACGTCCTTACCATACAGTATAAATGCACACGATGCACATGAGAGAAGGTCAGTCTGTGACCTGTCCTTTATTCCTGAGCACTCACGTGATGGAAGTGGGTAGAGCTTCCCCTTTTATATCTGAAGGTGCAGGTTAGGAGGGTCTGCCACAAGTTCACCATCTAGTGTACAACTTCAGTCAGATTATACATGGGTTACAATGCTGGTTAAATACACGATCGAGGGGCTGAATAGGCCTCCTCCTGCTCCTGTGTAACAGGCTCGAGGGGCCGAATAGGCCTCCTCCTATTCCTGTGTAACAGGCTCAATGGGCTGAATGGGTCTCCTCCGATTCCTGTGTAACAGGCTAAAGTGGATGAATGGGTCACCCCTGTTTCAATGTAACAGGCTCGAGGAACTGAATGGGCCTCCTCCTATTCCTGTACAAGAAGCTCGAGTGGCTGTATGGGCCTCTTCCTGTTCCTGTGTAACAGGCTCGAGGAGATGAATGGGCCTCCTCCTGTTCCTGTGTAACAGGCTCAAGAGGCTGAATGGACCTCCTCCTGTTCCTGTGGTGCAAGGGTCAAGGATGTCTTGGAGCGGGTGCAGGACATTCTGAAATGGGAGGGAGAACAGCCAGTTGTCGTGGTGCACATTGGTACCAACGACATAGGTAAAAAAAGGGATGAGGTCCTACGAAAAGAATTTAAGGAGCTAGGAGCTAAATTAAAAAGTAGGATCTCAAAAGTAGTAATCTCGGGATTGCTACCAGTGCCACGTGCTAGTCAGAGTAGGAATCGCAGGATAGCGCAGATGAATACATGGCTTGAGCAGTGGTGCAGCAGGGAGGGATTCAAATTCTTGGGGCATTGGAACCGGTTCTGGGGGAGGAGGGACCCGTACAAACCGGACGGTCTGCACCTGGGCAGGACTGGAACCAATGTCCTAGGGGGAGTGTTTGCTAGTGCTGTTGGGGAGGAGTTAAACTTATATTGCAGAGGGATGGGAACCTATGCAGGGAGACAGAGGGAGACAAAAATGAGTCAAAAGCAAAAGACAGAAAGGAGATGAGGAAAAGTGGAGGGCAGAGAAACCCAAGGCAAATAACAAAAAGGGCCACTGTACAGCATTCTAAAAGGACAAAGGGTGTTAAAAAAACAAGCCTGAAGCCTTTGTGTCTTAATGCAAGGAGTATCCGCAATAAGGTGGATGAATTAACTGTGCAAATAGATGTTAACAAATATGATGTGATTGGGATTACGGAGACGTGGCTCCAGGATGATCAGGGCTGGGAACTCAACATCCAGGGGTATTCAACATTCAGGAAGGATAGAATAAAAGGAAAAGGAGGTGGGGTAGCATTGCTGGTTAAAGAGGAGATTAATGCAATAGTTAGGAAAGATATTAGCTTGGATGATGTGGAATCTATATGGGTAGAGCTGCAGAACACTAAAGGGCAAAAATCGTTAGTGGGAGTTGTGTACAGACCTCCAAACAGTAGTAGTGATGTTGGGGAGGGCATCAAACAGGAAATTAGGAGTGCATGCAATAAAGGTGCAGCAGTTATAATGGGTGACTTTAATATGCACATAGATTGGGCTAGCCAAACTGGAAGCAATACGGTGGAGGAGGATTTCCTGGAGTGCATAAGGGATGGTTTTCGAGACCAATATGTCGAGGAACCAACTAGGGGGGAGGCCATCTTAGACTGGGTGTTGTTTAATGAGAGATGATTAATTAGCAATCTCATTGTGCGAGGCCCCTTGGGGAAGAGTGACCAGAATATGGTGGAATTCTGCATTAGGATGGAGAATGAAACAGTTAATTCAGGGACCATGGTCCAGAACTTAAAGAAGGGTAACTTTGAAGGTATGAGGCATGAATTGGCAAAGGTAGATTGGCTAATGATACTTAAGGGGTTGACTGTGGATGGGCAATGGCAGACATTTAGAGACCGCATGGATGAATTACAACAATTGTACATTCCTGTCTGGCGTAAAAATAAAAAAGGGAAGATGGCTCAACCGTGGCTATCTAGGGAAATCAGGGATATTATTAAAGCCAAGGAAATGGCATACAAATTGGCCAGAAATAGCAGCGAACCTGGGGACTGGGAGAAATTTAGAACTCAGCAGAGGAGGACAAAGGGTTTGATTAGGGCAGGGAAAATGGAGTACGAGAAGAAGCTTGCAGGGAACATTAAGGCGGATTGCAAAAGTTTCTATAGGTATGTAAAGAGAAAAAGGTTAGTAAAGACAAACGTAGGTCCCCTGCAGTCAGAATCAGGGGTCGTCATAACGGGGAACAAAGAAATGGCATACCAATTGAACAAGTACTTTGGTTCAGTATTCACTAAGGAGGACACAAGCAACCTTCCGGATATAAAAGGGGTCAGAGGGTCTAGTAAGGAGGAGGAACTGAGGGAAATCTTTATTAGTTGGGAAATTGTGTTGGGGAAATTGATGGGATTGAAGGCCGATAAATCCCCAGGGCCTGATGGACTGCATCCCAGAGTACTTAAGGAGGTGGCCTTGGAAATAGCGGATGCATTGACAGTCATTTTCCAACATTCCATTGACTCTGGATCAGTTCCTATCGAGTGGAGTGTAGCCAATGTAACCCCACTTTTTAAAAAAGGAGGGAGAGAGAAAGCAGGGAATTATAGACCGGTCAGCCTGACCTCAGTAGTGGGTAAAATGATGGAATCAATTATTAAGGATGTCATAGCAGCGCATTTGGAAAATGGTGACATGATAGGTCCAAGTCAGCATGGATTTGTGAAAGGGAGATCATGCTTGACAAATCTTCTGGAATTTTTTGAGGATGTTTCCAATAAAGTGGACAAAGGAGTACCAGTTGATGTGGTATATTTGGACTTTCAGAAGGCTTTCGACAAGGTCCCACACAGGAGATTAATGTACAAAGTTAAAGCACATGGGATTGGGGGTAGTGTGCTGACGTGGATTGAGAACTGGTTGTCAGACAGGAAGCAAAGAGTAGGAGTAAATGGGTACTTTTCGGAATGGCAGGCAGCGACTAATGGGGTACCGCAGGGTTCTGTGCTGGGGCCCCAGCTGTTTACATTGTACATTAATTGATTTAGACGAGGGGATAAATGTAGTATCTCCAAATTTGCGGATGACACTAAGTTGGGTGGCAGTGTGAGCTGCGAGGAGGATGCTATGAGGCTGCAGAGTGACTTGGATAGGTTAGGTGAGTGGGCAAATGCGTGGCAGATGAAGTATAATGTGGATAAATGTGAGGTTATCCATTTTGGTGGTAAAAACAGAGAGACAGACTATTATCTGAATGGTGACAGATTAGGAAAAGGGAAGGTGCAACGAGACCTGGGTGTCATGGTACATCAGTCATTGAAGGTTGGAATGCAGGTACAGCAGGCGGTTAAGAAAGCAAATGGCATGTTGGCCTTCATAGCGAGGGGATTTGAGTACAGGGGCAGGGAGGTGTTGCTACAGTTGTACGGGGCCTTGGTGAGGCCACACCTGGAGTATTGTGTACAGTTTTGGTCACCTAACTTGAGGAAGGACATTCTTGCTATTGAGGGAGTGCAGCGAAGATTCACCAGACTGATTCCCGGGATGGCGGGACTGACCTATCAAGAAAGACTGGATCAACTGGGCTTGTATTCACTGGAGTTCAGAAGAGTGAGAGGGGACCTCATAGAAACGTTTAAAATTCTGACGGGTTTGGACAGGTTGGATGCAGGAAGAATGTTCCCAATGTTGGGGAAGTCCAGAACCATGGGTCACAGTCTAAGGATAAGCGGTAAGCCATGTAGGACCGAGATAAGGAGAAACTTCTTCACCCAGAGAGTGGTGAACCTGTGGAATTCTCTACCACAGAAAGTAGTTGAGGCCAATTCACTAAATATATTCAAAAGGGAGTTAGATGAAGTCCTTACTACTCGGGGGATCAAGGGGTATGGCGTGAAAGCAGGAAGGGGGTACTGAAGTTTCATGTTCAGCCATGAACTCATTGAATGGCGGTGCAGGCTAGAAGGGCTGAATGGCATGTTCCTGCACCTATTTTCTATGTTTCTATGTTTCTATGAAACAAGCTCGAGGGGCTGAATAGGTCACCTTCTGGTCCTGCGTAATAGGCTCGAGGTGCTGAATGAGCCTCCTCCTGTTCCTGTGTAACAGACTTGAGGGGTTAAATGGACCTCCTCCTGTTCCTGTGTAACAGGCTCGAGGGGCTGAATGGGCCTCCTCCTGTTCCTGTATAACAGACTCGAGGGGCTAAATGGACCTCCTCCTGTTCCTGTGTAACAGACTTGAGAGGGTCTGAATAGGCCTCCTCCTATTCCTGTATATAAGGCTCAAGGGGCTGAATGGACCTCCTCCTGTTCCTGTGTAACAGGCTCGAGGAGCTGAATGAGCCTACTCCTGTTCCTGTGTAACAGGCTCGAGCGGGCTGAATGGACCTCCTCCTGTTCCTTTATAACAGACTCGAGGGGCTAAATGGACCTCCTCCTGTTCCTGTGTAACAGACTTGAGAGGGTCTGAATAGGCCTCCTCCTATTCCTGTATATAAGGCTCAAGGGACTGAATGGGCCTCCTCCTGTTCCCGTGTAACAGGTTTGATAGGCTGAATGGGCCTCCTCCTGTTCCTGTGTAACAGGCTCGAGGGGCTGAATGGGCCTCCTCCTGTTCCTTTATAACAGGCTCGAGGGGCTGAATGGGCCTCCTCCTATTCTTGTGTAATAGGCTCGAGGGGCTGAATGGGCCTCCTGTTCCTGTGTAACAGGTTTGAGGGGCTCAATTGGCCTCAGCCTGTTGCTAGGTAACAGACTCGAGGGGTTGAATGGGCCTCCTCCTGTTCCTATGTAAGAAGCTCGAGGGGCAGAATGGTCCTCCTCCTGTTCCTGTGTAACAGGCTCGAGGGGCTGAATGGGCCTCCTCCTATTCCTTTATAACAGGCTCGAAGGGCTGAATGGGCCTCCTCCTATTCTTGTGTAATAGTCTCGAGGGACTGAATGGGCATCCTGCTCCTGTGTAACAGGCTCGAGTGGCTCAATTGGCCTCACGCAGTTGCTAGGTAACAGACTCGAGGGGCTGAATGGGCCTCCTCCTGTTCCTATGTAACAAGCTCGAGGGGCTGAATGGTCCTTCTCCTGTTCCTGTGTAACAGGTTCGAGGGGCTAAATGGACCTCCTCCTGTTCCTGTGTAACACGATCGAGGGGCTGAACGGGCCTACTCCTATTCTTGTGTAATAGGCTCGAGGGGCTGAATGGGCCTCCTGTTCCTGTGTAACAGGTTCGAGGGGCTCAATTGGCCTCAGCCTGTTTTGCTAGGTAACAGACTCGAGGGGCTGAATGAGCCGACTCCTGTTCCTGTGTAACAGGCTCGAGCGGGCTGAATGGACCTCATTCTGTTCCTGTGTAACAGGCTCAATCAGCTGAATGGGACTTGTCCTCTTCATGTGTAACACGACCAAAAGGCTGAATGGGCCTGCTCATGTTCCTGTGTATCAGGCTCGAGGGACTGAATGGGCCTCCTCCTGTTCCTGTGTAACAGGCTTGAGTAGCTGAATGGGCCTCCTCCTGTTCCTGTGTAACAGGCTCGAGGGGCTGATTGGGCCTCCTCCTATTCCTTTATAACAGGCTCGAGGGGCTGAATGGGCCTCCTCCTATTCTTGTGTAATAGCCTCGAGGGACTGAATGGGCATCCTGCTCCTGTGTAACAGGCTCGAGTGGCTCAATTGGCCTCACGCAGTTGCTAGGTAACAGACTCGAGGGGCTGAATGGGCCTCCTCCTGTTCCTATGTAACAAGCTCGAGGGGCTGAATGGGCCTACTCCTATTCTTCTGTAATAGGCTCGAGGGGCTGAATGGGCCTCCTCCTGTTCCTGTGTAACACGATCGAGGGGCTGAATGGGCCTACTCCTATTCTTCTGTAATAGGCTCGAGGGGCTGAATGGGCCGCCTGTTCCTGTGTAACAAGTTCGAGGGGCTCAATTGGCCTGAGCCTGTAGCTAGGTAACAGACTCGAGGGGCTGAATGAGCCTACTCCTGCTCCTGTGTAACAGGCTCGAGCGGGTTGAATGGACCTCATTCTGTTCCTGTGTAACAGGCTCAATCAGCTGAATGGGACTTGTCCTCTTCATGTGTAACACGATCAAGAGGCTGAACGGGCCTGCTCATGTTCCTGTGTATTAGGCTCGAGGGACTGAATGGGCCTCCTCCTGTTCCTGTGTAACAGGCTTGAGTAGCTGAATGGGCCTCCTCCTGTTCCCGTGTAACAGGTTCGATGGGCTGAATGGGCCTCCTCCTGTTCCTGAGTAACAGGCTCGAGGGGCTGAATGGGCCTCCTCCTGTTCCCGTGTAACAGGTTCGATGGGCTGAATGGGCCTCCTCCTGTTCCTGTGTAACAGGCTTGAGTAGCTGAATGGGCCTCCTCCTGTTCCCGTGTAACAGGTTCGATGGGCTGAATGGGCCTCCTCCTATTCCTTTATAACAGGCTCGAGGGGCTGAATGGGCCTCCTCCTGTTCCTGTGTAACAAGCTCGAGGGACTGAATGGGCATGCTGCTCCTGTGTAACAGGCTCGAGTGGCTCAATTGGCCTCACGCAGTTGCTAGGTAACAGACTCGAGGGGCTGAATGGGCCTCCTCCTGTTCCTATGTAACAAGCTCGAGGGGCTGAATGGTCCTTCTCCTGTTCCTGTGTAAAAGGTTCGAGGGGCTAAATGAACCTCCTCCTGTTCCTGTGTAACACGATCGAGGGACTGAACGGGCCTACTCCCGTTCCTGTGAAGCAGGCTCGATGGGCTGAATGGGCCTTCTACTGTACATGTCCAACATGCACGAAGCAGCTGAATGGACCTCATTCTGTGCCTGTGCAACAGGCTTGAGTGGCTGAATGGGCCTCCTCCAGTTCCTGCATAACAGGCTCAAGGGGCTGAATAGGCCTCCTCCTCTTCCTGTGCAACTGCCTCGAGGGGCTGAATAGGCCTCCTCCTGTTCCTGTGTAACAGGCTTGAGGGGCTGAATGGGCCTCCTCCTGTTCCTGTGCAACAGCCTCGAGGGGCTGAATAGGCCTCCACCTGTTCCTGTGTAACAGGCTCGGGGGGCTGAATGGGCCTCCTTCTGTTCCAGTGTTACATGCTCAAGGGGCAGAAAGGGACTCCTACTGTTCCTGTTTAACAGACTCGATGGGCTGAATGGTCCTCCTCCTGTTCCTGTGTAACAGGCTTGAGGAGCTGAATGGGTCTCCTCCTGTTCCTGTGTAACAGGCTCGAGGGGCTGAATGGGCCTCCTCCTGTTCCTGTGTAACAGGCTCGAGGGGCTGAATGCGCCTCCTCCTGTTCCTGTGCAACTGGCTCGAGGGTCTGAATGGGCCTCCTCCTGTTCCTGTGTAACAGGCTCGAGGGGCTGAATGGGCCTCCTCCTGTTCCTGTGTAACAGGCTCCAGGGGCTGAATGGGCCTCCTCCTGTTCCTGTGTAACAGGCTCGAGGGGCTGAATGGGCCTCCTCCTGTTCCTGTGCAACTGGCTCGAGGGTCTGAATGGGCCTCCTCCTGTTCCTGTGTAACTGGCTCGAGGGTCTGAATGGGCCTTCTCCTCCAGTTTGCATCCATGAACATTGTTCAGCATTTGTTAAATGTTGGAAAAGTGCCATCGTGTGAACGAAGTGAGACTAGCAGACGTTAATGTCGCTGTTTCCAGTTCCAATTAGCAAGTATCACCATTGAGACAAATCTAAACAAGCTGATGAATTTCCCTCAACAACCACACTATCTACTTAATCGCAAGTGATTACAAAGGCGCGTAAATCAGACAAAAATGTGAAACCGAGCCGCACAAGCAAAGATTAGGGCCGATGACCAAAATCTTTGTCAAAGAGGTCGGTTTAAGGAGCATCTTAAAGATTGACAGAGAGAGGCGGTACGTTTAGGAAGGGAATTCCTGAGCTTGGGGCCCAGGCAGCTGAAGGCACGGCCACCAATGGTGGAGTGATGGAAATGGGGAGATGCACAAGAGGCCAGAATTGGAGGAACGTAGAGATCTGAGAAGGTTGTAGGGTCGGAGGAGGTTACAGAGATAGGGAGGGGTGTAGAGGCTGGAGGAGGTTACAGAGAGAGGGAGGGGTGTTGGGGCTGGAGGAGGTTACAGAGAAAGAGAGGGGTGTAGGAGCTGGAGGAGATTACAGAGATAGGGAGGTGTGTAGGGGCTGGAGGAGGTTACAGAGTTAGGGAGGGGTGTAGAGGCTGGAGGAGGTTACAGAGAATGGGAGGGGTGTAGGAGCTGGAGGAGGTTACAGAGATAGGGAGGTGTGTTGGTGCTGCAGGAGGTTACACAGATAGAGAGGGGTGTAGGGGCTGGATGAGGTTTCAGAGATAGGGAGGGGTGTAGGTGCTGGAAGTGTTTATAGAGATATGGAGGTGTGTTGTGGCTAGAGGAGGTTAGAGAGATAGAGAGTGGTGCACGGTCTGGAGGAGGTTACATAGATAGGGAGTGGTGTAAGGGTTGGAGTAGGTTACAGAGATAGGGAGGTGTGTAGGGGCTGGAAGAGGTTACAGAGATAGGGAGGGGTGTGTGAACTGGAGAAGTTTAAAAAGATAGCGAACGGTGAGGGGGATTGAAATTACAGAGAAGTTACGATGTGTCGTAGG
This sequence comes from Pristiophorus japonicus, assembly GCF_044704955.1. NCBI lineage: Eukaryota > Metazoa > Chordata > Chondrichthyes > Pristiophoridae > Pristiophorus > Pristiophorus japonicus. Next base: position 12,481,773 of record NC_092007.1, on the reverse strand, counting down.
GGCTGGAGGAGGTTACAGAATTAGGGAGGCGTTTGGGCTGAAGGAGGATACAGAGATAGGGAGGTGTGTAGGGGCTGGAGGACGTTACAGAGATAGGGAGGTGTGTAGTGGTTGGAGGATGTTACAGAGATAGGGAGGGGTGTAGGGGCTGGAGGAGGTTACAGCTTAAGGGACGGGTGTAGGTGCTGGAGGAGGTTACAGAGATAGGGAGGGGTGTAGGGGCTGGAGGAGGTTACAGAGATCGGGAGGGGTGTAAGGGCTGGAGGACGTTACAGCTTAAGGGACGGGTGTAGGTGCTGGAGGAGGTTACAGAGATAGGGAGGGGTGTAGGGGCTGGAGGAGGTTACAAAGATAGGGAGAGGTGTAAGTGCTGGAGGACGTTACAGCTTAAGGGACAGGTTTAGGGGCTGGAGGAGGTTACAGAGATAGGGATGGGTGTAGGGGCTGGAGGAGGTTACAGAGATAGGGAGGGGTGTCCGCGCTGGAGCACTTACAGGGATAGGGAGGGGAGTAGTAGCTGGAGGGGGTTACAGAGATAGGGAGGGGAATAGTCGCTGGAGGGGGTTAGAGAGATTGGGAGGGGTGTCGGGGCTGGATGAAGTTGCAGAGATAGGGAGGGATGTAGGGGCTGGAGCAGGTTACAGAGATAGCGAGAGGTGTGGGGGTTGGAGGAGGTTGCAGAGATATGGAGGTGTGTAGGGGCTGGAGGTAGTTACAGAGATAATGAGCGGTGTCGGGGCTTGAAGAAGTTACATATTTCGATAGAGTTGTCGGCGCTGGAGGAGATTACAGAGATAGGGAGGTATGTAGAGGCTGGAGGAGGCTTCAGAGATAGGGAGAATTGTCGGGGCTTGAGGAGTTTAATAAGTTAGGGACGTTATTAGCGGCTGGACGGTGTTACAGAGATAGGGCAGGGTGTCGGGGCTGGAGGACGTTAGCGAGATGCGGAGGGGTGTCGGGGATGGAGTGGGTTATCGAGATAGTGAACTGTGAAAGGGGAATGGGTGGATCCCGAGGTAGGGATGGGTATATTTGCTGGAGACATTACAGAGATAGGAAGGGGTGTAGGTGCTGGAGGATGTTACAGAGATAGGGAGGGGTGTAGGGGCTGGAGGAGTTTACAGAGACAGGGAGGGGTGTCGGGGCTGGAGGAGTTTACAGAGATAGCGAAGTGTGTCCAGTCTGGAGGAGGCTCCAGGGATCGGAACGTGTGAATAGGCTGGAAGAGGACCCAGAGAAAATGAGGGGTGTTGGAGCTGGAGCAGTTTCCAGAGATATGGAGATGTGTCTTGGCTGGAGGGGCATACAGAGATAGGGAGACGTATCGGGGCTGGAGAAGGTTACAGGGATAGGGAGGGCTTTGTACTGGAGGTGGTTACTGAGATCGGGAGGGGTGTAGGGCAGGAGACGTTTACAGAGATAGGGAGGGATGTCGGGGCTGGAGGAGTTAAAAATGTTCGCGAGGTGTTTAGTGGATGGACAGGGTGACAGAGAAAGGGCAGGGTGTAGGGACTGGAGGAAGTTAGAGAGATGGGAAGTGATGCCGGGTTTGGAGTAGGTTATAGAGATAGCGAGGCGTGTCGAGGCTGAACGAGGTTACAGCGATAGGAAGGCATGTCAGGGCTGGAGGAGGTTAGAGAGATAGCAAACGTTGAAAGGGTATAGGAGGATCACGATATCGGGAGGGGTGCAGCGGCTGGAGGTGGTTACAGAGAAACGGATGGGTGTACGGGTTGGAGGAGGTTGCAGAGATCGGAAGGGGTGTCGTCAGGAGAATTTTACAGAGATATGGAGGGGTGTAGGGGCTGGGCGAGGTTACAGAGATAGGGAGGGGTGTAGGGGCTGGAGGACGTTACAGCTTAAGGGACGGGTTTAGGGGCTGGAGGAGGTTACAGAGATAGGGATGGGTGTAGGGGATGGAGGAGGTTACAGAGATAGAGAGGGGTGTCTGCGCTGGAGCAGTTACAGGGATAGGGAGGGGAGTAGTAGCTGGAGGGTGTTACAGAGATAGGGAGGGGTGTCGGCACGGGAGGAGTTTATATGGGTAGGGAGGGGAATAGTCGCTGGAGGGGGTTAGAGAGATTGGGACGGGTGTAGGGGCTGGAGGAAGTTGCAGAGATAGGGAGGGGTGTAGGGGCTGCAGGAGGTTACAGAGATAGGGAGGGGTGTAGGGGCTGGAGGAGGTTACAGAGATAGGGACGGCTGAAGGGGCAGGGGCAGTTACAGAGATAGAGAGGGGTGTCGTGGCTGGAAGAGGTTACAAAGATAAGGAGGGATGTAGGGACTGGAGGAAATTTCAGAGATAGGGAGGGATGTAGGGGCTGGAGGAGGTAACAGAGATAAGGAGAGGTGTAAGTGCTGGACGACGTTACAGCTTAAGGGACGGGTTTAGGGGCTGGAGGAGGTTACAGAGATAGAGAGGAGTGTCGGCACGGGAGGAGTAAATAGGGGTAGGGAGGGGAATAGTCGCTGGAGGTGGTTAGAGAGATTGGGAGTGGTGTAGGGGCTGGAGCAAGTTGCCGAGATAGGGAGGGGTGTAGGGGCTGGAGGAGGTTACGGAGATTGGGAGGGGTGTAGGGGCTGGAGGAGGTTACAGAGATAGGGAGGGGTGTAGAGGCGGGAGGAGCTTACAGAGAAAGGGAGGGATGTAGAGGCTGGAGGAGCTTGCAGAGATAGGGAGGGGTGTAGGGGCTAGAGGATGTTACAGAGATAGGGAGGGGTGCAGGGGCTGGAGGACGTTACAGAGATCGGGAAGGGTTTAGGGGCTGGTGGAGGTTACAGAGTTAGAGAGGGTTGTAGGGGCTGGAGGATGTTACAGAGATAGGGAGGGGTGTTTGGGCTGGGGGACTTTACAATGATAGGGTGGTGCGTAATGTTTGGTAGATGTTGCACACATAGGGAGGTGTGTAGGGGCTGGAGGAGGTTACAGAGGTAGGGAGATGTATCTGGGCTGGAGGAGGTTCCAGAGATGGGGAGAGATGCAGGGGCTGGAGCTGATTATAGAGATCGTGAGGCGTGTAGGGGTTGGAGGAGGTTGCAGAGAGAGGGAGGGGTCTAGCGGCTGGAGGAGGTTAAAGAGATAGGTCGGGGTGTAAGGGTTGGAGGAAGTTACAGCTTAAGGGACGGGTGTCGGGGCTGGAGGAGGTTACAGAGATAGGGAGGGGTGTAGGTGCTGGACGAAGTTACAGAGACAGGGAGGATTATAGGAGCTGCAGGGTGGGGCCTCGTGGCTTAATGTATCAGGTGCCTGACTTCGAAACTAAATGCTGATATTATCAGAAGATTGTCGGTTCAAACCTGGCCGCGGTCATTTTCAGCAAAAGAATTGTAGGAGCTGGAGGAGGTTGCAGAGATATGGAGGTGTGCAGCGGCTGGAGGAGGTTGCAGCGATAGGGAGGGATGTCGGGGACTGAGAGGTTAATCAGATAGGAAGTGATATAGGGGAGGAGGAGGTTACAGAGAAAGTGATTTGTGCAGGGCTGGAGGGGGTTACAGAGATAGGGAGGGGTATAGAGTCTGGAATATGTTGCAGAGATAGTGAGTGATGTAAAGGCCGGGGCAGTTTACAGAGTTAGGGACGGGTGTAGGGGCTGGAGGAGTTAACAGAGATAGGAGGGGTGGGCGGTGTAGGGGCTGGAAGAGGTTACATAGATAGGGAGGGTTGTGGGGATTGGTGGAGGTTACAGAGATAGGGAGAGGTGTGTATGGGCTGGAGGTAGTTATAGAGATAATGAGGGTTGTAGGGGCTTGAGGATGTTACATATTTCGGTAGATTTGAAGGCGCTGGAGGAGATTACAGATATCGGGAGGTGTGTAGAGGCTGGAGGAGGCTATAGAGATAGGGAGGGTTGTCGGGGCATGAGGAGTTTAAGAAGTTCGGGAGGTGTTTAGCCGATGGACGGAGTTACAGAGATTGGGCAGGGTGTCGGGGCTGGAGGACGTTAGAGAGATGGGGAGAGGTGTCGGGGATGGAGTGGGTTTTAAAGATAGCGAACTGTGAAAGGGGAATGGAGGATCCCGAGTTGGGGAGGGGTGTAGAGGCTGGAGAGGTTACAGAGATAGGGAAACGTGTAGGGGCTGGAGGAGGTTACAGAGATAGGGAGGGGTGTAGTCTGGAGAATGTTACAGAGATAGAGAGGGTGTAGGGGCTGGAATAGGTTACAGAGATAGGGAGGTGTGTAGGGGCTAGAAGAGGTTACAGAGATAGGGAGGGGTGTAGGGGCTAGAGGAGATAACATAGATAGGAAGGGGTATAGGGGCAGGAGGAGGTTACCGAGAAAGGGAGAGGGTGTAGAGTCTAGAGGGGTTACAAAGGTAGTGAGTGGTGTAGGGGTTGGAGGAGGTTACAGAGATAGGGAGGGGTGTAGGGGCGGGAGGAGCTTACAGTGAGAAGGAGGGATGTAGGTGCTGGAGGAGGTTACAGAGATAGGGAGGGGTGTAGGGGCTGGAGGAGGTTACAGCTTAAGGGACGGGTGTAGGTGCTGGAGGAGGTTACAGAGATAGGGAGGGGTGTAGGGGCTGGAGGAGATTACAGAGATCGGGAGGGGTGTAAGGGCTGGAGGACGTTACAGCTTAAGGGACGGGTGTAGGTGCTGGAGGAGGTTACAGAGATAGGGAGGGGTGTAGGGGCTGGAGGAGGTTACAAAGATAGGGAGAGGTGTAAGTGCTGGAGGACGTTACAGCTTAAGGGACAGGTTTAGGGGCTGGAGGAGGTTACAGAGATAGGGATGGGTGTAGGGGCTGGAGGAGGTTACAGAGATAGGGAGGGGTGTCCGCGCTGGAGCACTTACAGGGATAGGGAGGGGAGTAGTAGCTGGAGGGGGTTACAGAGATAGGGAGGGGAATAGTCGCTGGAGGGGGTTAGAGAGATTGGGAGGGGTGTCGGGGCTGGATGAAGTTGCAGAGATAGGGAGGGATGTAGGGGCTGGAGCAGGTTACAGAGATAGCGAGAGGTGTGGGGGTTGGAGGAGGTTGCAGAGATATGGAGGTGTGTAGGGGCTGGAGGTAGTTACAGAGATAATGAGCGGTGTCGGGGCTTGAAGAAGTTACATATTTCGATAGAGTTGTCGGCGCTGGAGGAGATTACAGAGATAGGGAGGTATGTAGAGGCTGGAGGAGGCTTCAGAGATAGGGAGAATTGTCGGGGCTTGAGGAGTTTAATAAGTTAGGGACGTTATTAGCGGCTGGACGGTGTTACAGAGATAGGGCAGGGTGTCGGGGCTGGAGGACGTTAGCGAGATGCGGAGGGGTGTCGGGGATGGAGTGGGTTATCGAGATAGTGAACTGTGAAAGGGGAATGGGTGGATCCCGAGGTAGGGATGGGTATATTTGCTGGAGACATTACAGAGATAGGAAGGGGTGTAGGTGCTGGAGAAGGTTACAGAGATAGGGAGGGGTGTAGGGGCTGGAGGATGTTACAGAGATAGCGAAGTGTGTCCAGTCTGGAGGAGGCTCCAGGGATCGGAACGTGTGAATAGGCTGGAAGAGGACCCAGAGAAAATGAGGGGTGTTGGAGCTGGAGCAGTTTCCAGAGATATGGAGATGTGTCTTGGCTGGAGGGGCATACAGAGATAGGGAGACGTGTCGGGGCTGGCGAAGGTTACAGGGATAGGGAGGGCTTTGTACTGGAGGTGGTTACTGAGATCGGGAGGGGTGTAGCGCAGGAGACGTTTACAGAGATAGGGAGGGATGTCGGGGCTGGAGGAGTTAAAAATGTTCGCGAGGTGTTTAGTGGATGGACAGGGTGACAGAGAAAGGGCAGGGTGTAGGGACTGGAGGAAGTTAGAGAGATGGGAAGTGATGCCGGGTTTGGAGTAGGTTATAGAGATGGCGAGGCGTGTCGAGGCTGAACGAGGTTACAGCGATAGGAAGGCATGTCAGGGCTGGAGGAGGTTAGAGAGATAGCAAACGTTGAAAGGGTATAGGAGGATCACGATATCGGGAGGGGTGCAGCGGCTGGAGGTGGTTACAGAGAAACGGATGGGTGTACGGGTTGGAGGAGGTTGCAGAGATCGGAAGGGGTGTCGTCAGGAGAATTTTACAGAGATATGGAGGGGTGTAGGGGCTGGGCGAGGTTACAGAGATAGGGAGAGGTGCAAGTGCTGGAGGACGTTACAGCTTAAGGGACGGGTTTAGGGGCTGGAGGAGGTTACAGAGATAGGGATGGGTGTAGGGGATGGAGGGGGTTACAGAGATAGAGAGGGGTGTCTGCGCTGGAGCAGTTACAGGGATAGGGAGGGGAGTAGTAGCTGGAGGGTGTTACAGAGATAGGGAGGGGTGTCGGCACGGGAGGAGTTTATATGGGTAGGGAGGGGAATAGTCGCTGGAGGGGGTTAGAGAGATTGGGAGGGGTGTAGGGGCTGGAGGAAGTTGCAGAGATAGGGAGGGGTGTAGGGGCTGGAGGAGGTTACAGAGATAGGGAGGGGTGTAGGGGCTGGAGGAGGTTACAGAGATAGGGACGGCTGAAGGGGCAGGGGCAGTTACAGAGATAGAGAGGGGTGTCGTGGCTGGAAGAGGTTACAAAGATAAGGAGGGATGTAGGGACTGGAGGAAATTTCAGAGATAGGGAGGGATGTAGGGGCTGGAGGAGGTTACAGAGATAAGGAGAGGTGTAAGTGCTGGACGACGTTACAGCTTAAGGGACGGGTTTAGGGGCTGGAGGAGGTTACAGAGATAGAGAGGGGTGTCGGCACGGGAGGAGTAAATAGGGGTAGGGAGGGGAATAGTCGCTGGAGGTGGTTAAAGAGATTGGGAGTGGTGTAGGGGCTGGAGCAAGTTGCAGAGATAGGGAGGGGTGTAGGGGCTGGAGGAGGTTACGGAGATTGGGAGGGGTGTAGGGGCTGGAGGAGGTTACAGAGATAGGGAGGGGTGTAGAGGCGGGAGGAGCTTACAGTGAAAGGGAGGGATGTAGAGGCTGGAGGAGCTTGCAGAGATAGGGAGGGGTGTAGGGGCTAGAGGATGTTACAGAGATAGGGAGGGGTGCAGGGGCTGGAGGACGTTACAGAGATGGGGAAGGGTTTAGGGGCTGGAGGAGGTTACAGAGTTAGAGAGGGTTGTAGGGGCTGGAGGATGTTACAGAGATAGGGAGGGGTGTTTGGACTGGGGGACTTTACAATGATAGGGTGGTGCGTAATGTTTGGTAGATGTTGCACACATAGGGAGGTGTGTAGGGGCTGGAGGAGGTTACAGAGGTAGGGAGATGTATCTGGGCTGGAGGAGGTTCCAGAGATGGGGAGAGATGCAGGGGCTGGAGCTGATTATAGAGATCGTGAGGCGTGTAGGGGTTGGAGGAGGTTGCAGAGAGAGGGAGGGGTCTTGCGGCTGGAGGAGGTTACTGAGATAGGGAGGGGTGTAAGGGTTGGAGGAAGTTACAGCTTAAGGGACGGGTGTCGGGGCTGGAGGAGGTTACAGAGATAGGGAGGGGTGTAGGTGCTGGACGAAGTTACAGAGACAGGGAGGATTATAGGAGCTGCAGGGTGGGGCCTCGTGGCTTAATGTATCAGGTGCCTGACTTCGAAACTAAATGCTGATATTATCAGAAGATTGTCGGTTCAAACCTGGCCGCGGTCATTTTCAGCAAAAGAATTGTAGGAGCTGGAGGAGGTTGCAGAGATATGGAGGTGTGCAGCGGCTGGAGGAGGTTGCAGCGATAGGGAGGGATGTCGGGGACTGAGAGGTTAATCAGATAGGAAGTGATATAGGGGAGGAGGAGGTTACAGAGAAAGTGATTTGAGCAGGGCTGGAGGGGGTTACAGAGATAGGGAAGGGTGTAGTGGCTGGACGATGTTACAGAGATAGGGAGGGCTGCAGGTGCTGGAGAACGTTACAGAGATAGGGAGGGGTGTACTGGCTGGAGGAGGTTACAGAAATAGGGAGGGGTATAGAGTCTGGAATATGTTGCAGAGATAGTGAGTGATGTAAAGGCCGGGGCAGTTTACAGAGTTAGGGACGGGTGTAGGGGCTGGAGGAGTTAACAGAGATAGGAGGGGTGGGTGGTGTAGGGGCTGGAAGAGGTTACACAGATAGGGAGGGTTGTGGGGATTGGAGGAGGTTACAGAGATAGGGAGAGGTGTGTATGGGCTGGAGGTAGTTATAGAGATAATGAGGGTTGTAGGAGCTTGAGGATGTTACATATTTCGGTAGATTTGAAGGCGCTGGAGGAGATTACAGATATCGGGAGGTGTGTAGAGGCTGGAGGAGGCTATAGAGATAGGGAGGGTTGTCGGGGCATGAGGAGTTTAAGAAGTTCGGGAGGTGTTTAGCCGATGGACGGAGTTACAGAGATTGGGCAGGGTGTCGGGGCTGGAGGACGTTAGAGAGATGGGGAGAGGTGTCGGGGATGGAGTGGGTTTTAAAGATAGCGAACTGTGAAAGGGGAATGGAGGATCCCGAGTTGGGGAGAGGTGTAGAGGCTGGAGAGGTTACAGAGAAAGGGAAACGTGTAGGGGCTGGAGGAGGTTACAGAGATAGGGAGGGGTGTAGTCTGGAGAATGTTACAGAGATAGAGAGGGTGTAGGGGCTGGAATAGGTTACAGAGATAGTGAGGGGTGTAGGGGCGAGAGGAGTTTACAGAGATAGTGAGGGGTGTAGGGGCTAGAGGAGATAACATAGATAGGAAGGGGTATAGGGGCAGGAGGAGGTTACCGAGAAAGGGAGAGGGTGTAGAGTCTAGAGGGGTTACAAAGGTAGTGAGTGGTGTAGGGGTTGGAGGAGGTTACAGAGATAGGGAGGGTTGTAGGGGCGGGAGGAGCTTACAGTGAGAGGGAGGGATGTAGGTGCTGGAGGAGGTTACAGAGATAGGGAGGGGTGTAGGGGCTCAGGAGGTTACAGAGATCGGGAGTGGTCTAGCGGCTGGAGGAGGTTAGAGAAATAGAGAGGGTTATAGGGATGGAGGGGGTTTACCGAGATAGGGAGGGGTGTTGGGACTGGAGGAGGTTACAGAGATAGGGAGGGGTGTAAGGGCTGGAGGAGTTTACAGAGAAAGGTAGGGTGTAGGGGCTGGAGGAGGTTACAGAGATAGGGAGGGGTGTAGGGGCTGGAGGAAGTTACAGAGATAGTGAGGGGACAAGGAGGGATGTGTAATTGAAGATGAGAATTTTAAAATCGAGGTGTTACCGGACCGGGACCAATGTCGGTCAGCGAGCACAGGGGGCGGTGGCTGAACGGGACTCGGGGCGAGTTAGGACACGGGGGCAGCGGGGGTTTGGACTAGCTGATGGTTACGGAGGGGGGAAGGTGGGAGACCGGCCAGGAGAGCGTTGGGAATAGTCGGAGTCTGGAGGTTACAAAGGCAGGGATGATTATCAGCAATCAATCGATCCCAGACTGATATCCCTTTTCCAGGAATATTCTACATGTGCGCGTACCGGATGGATGAGTGCAGGAGAATGTCGGGACCACGCTAGAGGGGAATTATCCGGCTGGGACAGACCGGATTCTCCGGGAGCACGGCCGGGAACTGACAGAGCATTATCGGATTCTGGCAATCGGCGTTGGACCCTTCTTATGGAAAAGCTTTCTCCCCCCCGGTGGACATGAAGTTGGAGGTTAAACCTCCGGGTAGACAGAATGACTGGAGCGGGAATGGAAACTTTCTGCAAACTCTGTACTCCAAACAAATGATTAAACATCTCTCAAACTCCACACACATGGTGATATGGATCATTATCAGCAACCAGCAGGATTATCACACTGAGGCTGGCCCCATCCCTCTCGCTCCCTCCCTCCATTTCTCAGTCTCTGCCTTCATTTTCTCTCCTCATCTCTCTCCATTTCTCCCTCTCTATCTCGTTCTCTCTCTCTTTCTCTCTTTTTGTCTCTCTCGCTGTCTCTCTCTCGCTCTCTGTCTCTCTCTTTCTGTCTCTCTCTCTCTTTATCGCTCTCTTTCTCTCTTTTTATCTCTGTCTGTCTGTCTGTCTCTCTGTCTCTCTCTCTGTCTCTATCCCTCTGACTTTCTCTCTCCTACACCCTATCTCTCTCCCTCTCTCTCGTACTGTCTCTCTCGTACATCCCCTCTCTCTCTCTCTCTCACACACACACACAGACACACTCTCTCTCTCTCTCTTTCTCGTGCACTGATCACCCCCTCGCCCCCGCCCCTGCCTTCTCTCTGTCTCTTTTCTCTCTCTCTCTCTATCTCTCTATCTCTCGGCCAATTAATGGGAGTACATCCGGACAATTCCTGTGGATCTGATGACCTGCCTCTTAGGGTCTTTAAAACAAGTGGCTGCAGAGATCGTGGATGCTTTGGTTGTAATCTAGCAATATTCCATGGATTCTGGAGAGGTCCCAGCGGAGTAGAAAACCGCAAATGTAACGCATCTATTTAAGAAAGGAGGCAAACAAAAAGATGGAAACTCTAGAACATTTGGCGTAACATCTGTCGATGGTAAAATACTGGAGTCCATTATTAACAAAGCAGCAGCAGTACATTTGGAAAAGCATAATAGAGTTAAGCAGAGTTAGCGTGGTTTCATGAAAGTGAAATCATGTTTGACAAATTTGCTGGAATTCTTTGAGGATGTAACGAGCAGGGTGGATAAGGGGGGACCCGTTGGTGTGTTGTATTTGGATTTCCAGAAGGCATTCGATAAGGTGCCACATACAACGTTATTGCACAAGATAAAAGTTCACAAGTTTGAGGGTAATATATAAACATGGGTAGAGGATTGGCTAACAAACAGAGAACAGGGAGTTGGGATAAATGGGTCATTTTCAGGTCGGCAAACGGTAACTTGTGGGGCGGCAAAGGGATCAGTGCTGGGTCCTCAAATATTTACAATTAATATTTATGATTTGGATGAAGGGACCTAGTGTAATGTAGCCAAGTTTGCTGCTGATACAAAAGTGGGTAGGAAAGCAAATTGGGAGGAGATTGCAAAGAATCTGCAAAGGGATATAGGCAGGCCAAGTGAGTGGCCAAACATTTTGCCGCTGGAGTATAATCTTGGAAAATGTGAGGTTATCCACTTTGGTAGGAAAAATAAAAAAATAAATTATTATTTAAATCGGGACAGATTATTAAATGTTGTAGTGCAGAAGTATCTGGGAAGTCCTTGTGCATGAAACACAAAGTTAACATGCAGATACAGCAAGTAATCAAGAAGGCAAATTGAATGTTGGCCTTTATTGCAAGAGGGATAGAGTATAAAAGCAGGGAAGTCCTGCTAAAACTGTACAGGATATTGGTGAGGCCACACCTGGAGTACTGCATACAGTTTTGGTCTCCTTATTTAAGAAGTTATATACTTGTATTGGAGGCAGTTCAGATGAGCTTGACAAGGTTGAGTCCTGAGATGAAGGGGTTGACTTTTGAAGAAAGATTGAGTAGGTTGGAGTTTAGAAGAATGAAAGGTAATCTTATTGTAACATATAAGATGCTGAGGGGCTCGAGAAGGTAGATGCAGAGATGATGATTCGTCCCCATAGGGAAATCTAGAACTAGGGGCCATAGTTTCTGAATAAGGGATCGCCCATTATAAACTGGGATGAGGAGGAATTTCTTCTCGAAGATGATTGTAAATCTAGACAATTCTCTGCCCCAGAGAGCTGTAGAGGCTGGGTCATTGAATATATTTATGTTGGAGATAGACAGATTTTTGAGCATGGGGAGCGGGGAGGGAAGTGGAGTTGAGGCCAAGATCAGATCAGCCATGATCGTATTGAATGGTGGAGCAGGCTCAAGGGGCCAAATGTCCGACTCCTGCTCCTATTTCTTATGTTCTTACGTTATTATTACTTCTTCATTAAGGAGGGAGAAGTGCAATTTAGAGCTCCCCCTGGTGGACTACTGCGGCAATGCAACTCCTGATGTAGAACAAGAAAAGGGTCATGTGACAAGTCACATGATGCCAGTTTCCAGCAAGAGCCATCTTGTGTAATGCTCATGTTGGTGATGTCATAAAGAACATATTGCAGTTTTAGCCTGTAAAATCAATAACTTTTCTTTCCAGTGTGCAGGGTTCGGACCTGTGAGACAAAAACAACACAGACACAGGATGTTTCTTTTCTCACCCCGATCCAGGAGTTATTTTTACTTAGAATAATCAAAAGAAATACAAGCAATCACAATAGCATCAAATGCACAATAATTTCTAATTATTAAGCCGCACAACCAATCCCATAAAGTACTTAACAGTTAAAAATTGCTTATAACCTGAGTGAATACAATACAAAGATTCTAACACATGAGTTAACTCCAGCCTTAGTCATCGATTGGAAATTAACCCCCTGATTCCCTCGGTAACTGACCGGATACCACTCACATTGACTGCAGCACTGACCTCATGTGTTACCGCCATCCTTTGCTTGTTTTCTGGACGTTTGTCCACCGTGTATGTAATTGTCTGGTCTAAAACAAAGGGATAGCCTTTCACCATGAATAGGTCTTTCATTTTCTTCTCGTCACAGTTCCCAGACAAAGCCTGTCAGAACTGTCTCTTTGCAGCTGTCAGATGTTAAAACACATCGGAAAATGTTTTAAATTCGAAAAAGCCTTGGGGTCGATACAAAATTGGGCAACCCATGTTTTCAGCCATACTGCAGCACTTTGCAAGCACAGTTATTAGCAGAAAATGAGACAAAAAAATGTTGTGTCTTACAGAGGTTGCACTAAATCTCTGTCAGATACATTAATTACTTTTTAAATGCAGTGAGGGTTTCTGTCTCTGCCACCCTTTCAGGCAGTGAGTTTCAAACACCAACCAACCTCTTGGTGAAGAAACGCACCCACAAATCACCTCTAAACCTCCTACAAATTACTTTGCATTGATTCCCCCTGGTTGTTGACCCGTTGAAGCGACTTCTTGAGCAAGTCCCTGAAGTCCTGCCACATGAAGACGTAGAGGACGGGGTTGATGCAGCTGTTGAAGTAGGCCAGGCTGTAGCTGAGCCACATGCCCACGGTCAGCGCCAGGGGCAATGGCTCGCTGCGTGGCTGGAGCAGGACGAGGATAGAACAGATGTTGTAGGGCGTCCAGCACAGGAGGAAGGCCAGGATGATGGCGGCCATGACCCTGAATGGCTTGCCGCCGCTGGGAACCAAGCGGCCCCACCTCAGCCTCAGCCCGATGATGGTGTAGCTGGCAGCGATGACCAGGAATGGGAGGAGGAATGCACTGAAGAAGAAGCTGAGGATCTGCGCTTGGTACCAGGCTTCAGGAATGAATATGGTGTCGCACAGCGTGCGGTTGCCCTGCAATACCAATTGATGGAAAACGAAAGCTGGTGCGCTCAGGAAGGCGGCCACCACTCACACCCCCAGGCTGAGCAGGGCGGCCAGCCGTGGGCCGCAGTGGTTCCGGGACCAGATGGGCAGCACCAACGAGAAGCAGCGGTCCACGCTGATGGCAACCAGCGTGAAGATGCTGGCGTGCTCACAGAGGGGCAGCATCCAGAAGTGAAGCTTGCAGAGCAGCCAGCCGAAGGGCCAGTGGTGGCCCAGGGCAAGTTCGGTGATGGAGAGCGGGAGCACAAGAGAGATGGTGAAGTCGGCCATGGCGAGGCTCAGCAACCAGACGGTGCAGGCCGTTCTCTTCAGCTTGAAGCCGGTGGCCCAGATGACCAGCCCATTGCCCAACACGCCCAGGATGCAGGTGACGACATAGATCACAATAGAGCTGACTTGCATCGCTCGACTAATGCTGGAGTCGTTCCTAGTCGCCGGGACATTGTGCGGAACCTCGCTGGAGTTGGTCAGCTGAAGATCCTCGGGCTCCATTTCAGATGTCCCACCTGAATAAGTGGAGAGAGACAGAGAGAGGCGGAGTGAGAGAGAGAGAGGGAGCAAGGGAGAGAGAGAGAGATGGAGAGCAGGATTGAGAGAGAGGGAGGAAGCAAAGTGAGAGAGAGAGAGAAGAATCCGTCAGTGTTACGGATATAAAAGGGGTCAGAGGGTCGAGTAAGGAGGAGAAACTGAGGGAAATCTTTATTAGTTGGGAAATTGTGTTGGGGAAATTGATGGGATTGAAGGCCGATAAATCCCCAGGGCCTGATGGACTGCATCCCAGAGTACTTAAGGAGGTGGCCTTGGAAATAGCGGATGCATTGACAGTCATTTTCCAACATTCCATTGACTCTGGATCAGTTCCTATCGAGTGGAGGGTAGCCAATGTAACCCCACTTTTTAAAAAAGGAGGGAGAGAGAAAACAGGGAATTATAGACCGGTCAGCCTGACCTCAGTAGTGGGTAAAATGATGGAATCAATTATAAAGGATGTCATATCAGCGCATTTGGAAAATGGTGACATGATAGGTCCAAGTCAGCATGGATTTGTGAAAGGGAGATCATGCTTGACAACCTTCTGGAATTTATTGAGGATGTTTCCAGTAAAGTGGACAAAGGAGAACCAGTTGATGTGGTATATTTGGAATTTCAGAAGGCTTTCGACAAGGTCCCACACAAGAGATTAATGTGTAAAGTTAAAGCACATGGGATTGGGGGTAGTGTGCTGACATGGATTGAGAACTGGTTGTCAGACAGGAAGCAAAGAGTAGGAGTGAATGGTACTTTTCGGAGTGGCGGGCAGTGACTAGTGGGGTGCCACGGGGTTCTGTGCTGGGGCCCCAGCTGTTTACATTGTACATTGATGATGTGGACGAGGGGATTGGATGTAGTGTCTCCAAGTTTGCGGTTGGCGCTGAGTTCGTGGCGGTGTGAGCTGCGGGGAGGATGCTATGAGGCTGCAGAGTGACGTGGATAGGTTAGGTGAGTGGGCAAATGCGTGGCAGATGAAGTATAATGTGCATAAATGTGAGATTATCCACTTTGGTGGTGGGGACAGAGAGACAGACTATTATCTGAACGGTGACAGATTAGGAGAAGGGAGGGTGCGGCGAGGCCTGGGTGTCATGGTGCATCAGTCATTGAAGGATGGCATGCAGGTACAGCAGGCGGTTAAGAAAGCAAATGGCATGTTAGCCTTCATAGCGGGGGAATTTGGGTGCAGGGGCGGGGAGGTGTTGCTGCAGTTGTACGGGGCCTTGGTGAGGCCACACCTGGAGTATTGTGTACAATTTTGATCTCCTAACTTGAGGAAGGACATTCTTGCTATTGAGGGAGTGCAGCGAAGATTCACCAGACTGATTCCCGGGATGGTGGGACTGACCTATCAAGAAAGACTGGATCGACTGGGCTTGTATTCACTGGAGTTCGGGGGGGTGAGGGGGGACCTCATGGAAACGTTTAAAATTCTGACGGGTTTGGACAGGTTGGATGCCGGAAGAATGTTCCCAATGTTGGGGAAGTCCAGAACCAGGGGTCACAGTCTAAGGATAAGGGGTAAGCCATTTAGGACCGAGATGAGGAGAAACTTCTTCACCCAGAGAGTGGTGAACCTGTGGAATTCTCTACCACAGAAAGTAGTTGAGGCCAATTCACTAAATATATTCAAAAGGGAGTTAGATGAAGTCCTTACTACTCGGGGGATCAAGGGGTATGGCGTGAAAGCAGGAAGGGCGTCCTGAAATTTCATGTTCAGCCATGAACTCATTGAATGGCGGTGCAGGCTAAAAGGGGTGCTCCTGCACCTGTTTTCTATGTTTCTATGTTTCTATGTTTGACCCAAGTACTGCAATCACGAAGTTTGGCATGATAATTCTATCTCCGTTAGATCGCCCACCTCAGTCTATCTGATGTTGAAACACTCGTTTCCTCTAGACATATCCAGGCCAACGCATTTCTGGCTAGCTTCCCTAATCGTAAGCTCATCCAAAACTCCCACCTTTTAACTCACACCGAGTCCCATTCACCCATCACTCCAATGTTGTTCGCTGACCTACATTGGCTTTTGTCCCGACAATGCCTCCTAGCCCCATCCCTCGCTATTTCTGAAAGCACCTCCAACCCCTATAATGCTCCGAGATCTCTGCACTCCTCCAACTCTGGCCTCTTGCGCATCCTCCCCTGCAATTTATGCACCTATGAAATTGCTCACAGGTTGGTAGAGCTGTTGCATTGGGACTGGCTTAGCCAGTCACGTGATGTACACAAAACTCAATAAAACCCCAGCCCGTTGGGTTCGGGGGATCCATGATGGGGCAGGTGGTTGTGAGCTTGGTGGACGAACTGGTAATGTGTAGTCTGATTGTTAAAACTTTTGCTAATAAACCAACGAGTGATGAATACAAATGAGCCCCGAGGAATTCTTAAACAAAGAACCATGAATATTATTGAACGAACAAACACAGCTTAAGGGCAGCCATTTAGTGTCATTGAAAAGCAATTCAAGATTATTGAGAGAGATAGAAAAATAGAAACATAGAAAATAGGTGCAGGAGTAGGCCATTCGGCCCTTCTAGCCTGCACCGCCATTCAATGAGTTCATGGCTGAACATGCAACTTCAGTACCCCATTCCTGCTTTCTCACCATACCCCTTGATTCCCCTCGTAGTAAGGACTTCATCTAACTCCTTTTTGAATATATTTAGTGAATTGGCCTCAACAACTTTCTGTGGTAGAGAATTCCACAGGTTCATCACTCTCTGGGTGAAGAAATTCCTCCTCATCTCGGTCCTAAATGGCTTCCCCCTTATCCTTAGACTGTGTCCCCTGGTTCTGGACTTCCCCAACATTGGGAACATTCTTCCTGCATCGAACCTGTCTAACCCCGTCAGAATTTTAAACGTTTCTATGAGGTCCCCTCTCATTCTTCTGAACTCCAGTGAATACAAGCCCAGTTGATCCAGTCTTTCTTGATAGGTCAGTCCCGCCATCCCGGGAATCAGTCTGGTGAACCTTCGCTGCACTCCCTCAATAGCAAGAATGTCCTTCCTCAGGTTAGGAGACCAAAACTGTACACAATACTCCAGGTGTGGCCTCACCAAGGCCCTGTACAAGTGTAGCAACACCTCCCTGCACTTGTACTCAAATCCCCTCGCTATGAAGGCCAACATGCCATTTGCTTTCTTAACCGCCTGCTGTACCTGCATGCCAACCTTCAATGACTGATGTACCATGACACCCAGGTCTCTTTGCACCTGCCCTTTTCCTAATCTGTCACCATTCAGATAATAGTCTGTCTCTCTGTTTTTACCACCAAAGTGGATAACCTCACATTTATCCACATTATACTTCATCTGCCATGCATTTGCCCACTCACCTAACCAATCCAAGTCGCTCTGCAGCCTCATAGAATCCTCCTTGCAGCTCACACTGCCACTCAACTTAGTGTCATCCGCAAATTTGGAGATACTACATTTAATCCCCTCGTCTAAATCATTAATGTACAGTGTAAACAGCTGGGGCCCCAGCACAGAACCTTGCGGTACCCCACTAGTCACTGTCTGCCATTCTGAAAAGTCCCCATTTACTCCT
Source organism: Pristiophorus japonicus (assembly GCF_044704955.1). Classification (NCBI taxonomy): domain Eukaryota; kingdom Metazoa; phylum Chordata; class Chondrichthyes; family Pristiophoridae; genus Pristiophorus; species Pristiophorus japonicus. The sequence continues at coordinate 12,464,462 of NC_092007.1, read as the reverse complement.
ACTCTTTGCTTCCTGTCTGACAACCAGTTCTCAATCCATGTCAGCACACTACCCCCAATCCCATGTGCTTTAACTTTGCACATTAATCTCTTGTGTGGGACCTTGTCGAAAGCCTTCTGAAAGTCCAAATATACCACATCAACTGGTTCTCCCTTGTCCACTCGACTGGAAACATCCTCAAAAAATTCCAGAAGATTTGTCAAGCATGATTTCCCTTTCACAAATCCATGCTGACTTGGACCTATCATATTACCTCTTTCCAAATGCACTGCGATGACATCCTTAATAATTGATTCCATCATTTTACCGACTACCGATGTCAGGCTGACCGGTCTGTAATTCCCGGTTTTCTCTCTCCCTCCTTTTTTAAAAAGTGGGGTTACATTGGCTACCCTCCACTCCACAGGAACTGATCCAGAGTCAATGGAATGTTGGAAAATGACTGTCAATGCATCCACTATTTCCAAGGCCACCTCCTTCAGTACTCTGGGATGCAGTCCATCAGCCCCTGGGGATTTATCGGCCTTCAATCCCATCAGTTTCCCCAACACAATTTCCCGACTAATAAGGATTTCCCTCAGTTCCTCATCCTTACTAGACCCTCTGACCCCTTTTATATCCGGAAGGTTGTTTGTGTCCTCCTCAGTGAATACCGAATCAAAGTACTTGTTCAATTGGTCCGCCATTTCTTTGTTCCCCGTTATGACTTCCCCTGATTCTGACTGCAGGGGACCTACGTTTGTCTTTACTAACCTTTTTCTCTTTACATATCTATAGAAACTTTTGCAATCCGTCTTAATGTTCCCTACAAGCTTCTTCTCGTACTCCATTTTCCCTGCCCTAATCAAACCCTTTGTCCTCCTCTGCTGAGTTCTAAATTTCTCCCAGTCCCCGGGTTCTCTGCTATTTCTGGCCAATTTGTATGCCACTTCCTTGGCTTTAATGCTATCCCTGATTTCCCTTGATAGCCACGGTTGAGCCACCTTCCCTTTTTTATTTTTACGACAGACAGGAAAGTACAATTGTTGTAGTTCATCCATGCGGTCTCTAAATGTCTGCCATTGCCCATCCACAGTCAACCCCTTCAGTATCATTCGCCAATCTATCCTAGCCAATTCACGCCTCATACCTTCAAAGTTACCCTTCTTTAAGTTCTGGACCATGGTCTCTGAATTAACTGTTTCATTCTCCATCCTAATGCAGAATTCCACCATATTATGGTCACTCTTCCCCAAGGGGCCTCGCACAACGAGATTGCTCATTAATCCTCTCTCATTACACAACACCCAGTCGAAGATGGCCTCCCCCCTAGTTGGTTCGTCGACATATTGGTCTAACGGCTATTAAGTTAAGAAGGCAAAATAGATGTGACAACGAGTTATTTGAGTAATTGGGGAGCCTTTGACAGGAAGAAGGAGTCGTTTAGATCCTACAGTTAAAGATTACAAATGGTTTTTTTACAACTAATGACATTCGTGACGTCTCAGCAGGTGTTGCTGAATCGCACTTAAGCAATTAAGCAGTTCAGGGATGAGGAAATCTATTCTGTCAGTTATGATTGGTGCAGAGAATCATGGCATCTTAGAGAATTTGTTAACCTCAAGAAACGTTTATGATGCTTCTTTCTCAGACACACTGAAGATATTGGAGAAACATTTTGATCCACACCTTTTAGAAATAGCAGAGAGCTATAAGTTCACAATGAGATGCCAACACTTGATGATGAAACCATCAGTGAACACTTTATTGCCAAAGGAAAATTATCTCTGCACTGCGATTTTGGATAATGCTCTTTGAAATAAATTTTATGTGGACTAACGGATGAACGCATCCAATGAAAATTGTTAGGTATGGATGATCTCTCTTTGGAGAATGCTGGCAAGATAGCCACCTCTATGGCAGAGAACAATATTAAGGAATTTCACCCATTACCAGCAGTAGTAGCGTTTCACAGTCATCGAGGTGGACACACGTAGGAGAGGGTGAACCGTAGTCTCAGGGAGGGTTATGAAACCAAGGCGACTCGATGTCATAGGTGTAATGGCGACCATACAACAGTGTGGGTTCAAGTGGGAACGAAGCTAGCGGTGCCAAGTAAGGCAACACTTTGTAGCGGCAGCTAAATACAACGATAATCAAAGACTTCACTGGGTGGAAACCGATCAGAACAGTGTAGATTATGCAGCATATGCAGTGAAGTGCAAGGCAGTACATTCCTCATGTCGGGATTCCAGAACCATTGTAATGACTAATATTCATTGGATTAATATGACAAAAGAGACAGCGGCTGATTTCAGCGGAATTTCTGTACCATCCAGTGGGGCGGAGGGGCGGGGGGAGTTGGGTTTCAGTTCGGAAGACCAGTGAGGAAACGCGAGCCAACTGGACAGGATTTTGATAACTGGGACGATCAAGATCTTAGGAAGAATGCTAACATGAGGACGGATGTAAGGTTTCCAGGGACATTCAAGAGGACACAGGAAGATAGAAGGCAGGAATCCCAGGCTATACACCCAAAAAGCAGAAATTCCCCAAGACAATCTCCGGCAGCAAACAATAATGTGGAAAATGGGCCTAGCCGGCTTACAGCATAGAAATGGCAGTCGGAGCAGGAGGAAGTTAAAAGCTTATAGCAACATATTCAGGCTCAGAAGTCGAATTTGTAAAATTGTAATCACGATAAGTAATCTTTTGAAATATTGTGCAAAAATCTTGCTTCTAAAAAGGGGAAGCAGTGAGTATGCTCACAGGTTTGTCGGGCTGTTGAGTTGGGAGTGGCTTATGCAGTCACGTGATGTTCACAAAACTCAATAAAACCGCAGCCCGTTGGGTTCGGGGGATCCACGATGGGGCAGGTGGTTGTGAGCCCGGTGGATGAGACAGGCTGTCAACCATGGCCGTGCCTTCAGCTGCCTTGGCCCAAAGCTCTGAAATTCCCTCACTAAACCTCTCCACCTCTCTCTCCTCCTTGAAGGCGCTCTTTAAAAACCGACCTCTTTGACCCAGCTTTTGGCCACCTGTGCCTAATATCTACTTATGTGACTCGGGGTCAAATTGTGTCTGATAACGCTCCTGCGAAGCGCTTTGAGAAGTTGCACTCCATTAAAGGCGCTATATAAATACAAACTGTTAATATTAAGAGGCATTGAAGGAAGCTGCATCTGTTCGACCATCACCCGCGAATGTGTTCACGTGACCTCGTGGGCCATCTTAATATCTCCACCCACCAATGGCAAATGCAGCTCTCCCTCACTACTGCCCTTCCGACAGTGTGGCGCTCCCTCAGTACTGCCCCTCCGACAGTGCAGCCCGCAGTCAGTACTGCCCCGCCGTCAGTGCAGCACACCCTCAATATGTACCACCTGACAGTGTGGCACTCCCTCAGTACTGCTCCACCGACAGTGCGGCACTCACTCAGTACTGCCCTTCCGACAGTGCAGCACTCACTCAGTACTGCCCCGCCGACATTGATAACCCTCTCATTCCAGGAATCAAACTGGTACCCTATCGATCCCCATGGAAATCTTTAAAGTCGATTGTGATCAGTAGAATTACGTGTGTCTGCTGGGCTCCTGTTGCAAATACAAGACGAAGAGTGACCGAGAGACTCTGCTTGTCTGACCTGCTTGTTCGAAGTCGGAGAGTTCTGCCTTCAGATATTCCCTTCCTCTCCTGTACAGACCAACCCATTTCCTTTCACTGATGACAACCGATCACATGATTCGTGAGGAGATGGTGTCAGATCTTGTCTCGGCACTGTACAAAAGCAACTCGGTAGATATTTACCGATCAGATTGGAGGCTGCAATTTAGCAGCATTGAATCTTTGTCCGATACAACTGGCGTGATATTTATGGATAAATATTGGCCGCAGAACACGGGAGAGAACTCCTCTGTTCTTCATGCAATAATGGCCGTTGGGATCTTTTACATCCACACAAGAGAACAGAATGGGCGTTGGTATAAAGTCTCATGTGAAGGACGGTCCCTTCATTTTGGGAAGTATGGAATTCAAAAGCAACGAAGTTATGTTAAATTTGCAGCCAACCTTCCTTGGACACACTTGTCGCAGTGTGCACAGTTCTGGTCTCCATATACCTGGATTAGACCACACTTGGAGCAATGTGCACAGTTCTGGTCTACATATACCTGGGTTAGACCACACTTGGAGCATTGTGCACATTTCTGGTCACCATATACCTTGGTATGTCCAAACTTGGAGAATTGTGCACAGTTCTGGTCACCATATACCTGGGTTGGACCACATTTTGAGCAATGTGCACAGTTCTGACCTCCATATACTTGGGTTACAGCAGACATGGAGTATCGTGCACGAATTTGGGTCTCCATAAATCGTGGTTAGACCACACTTGGAGCACTGTGCACAGTTCTGGTCTCCATATACCTGGGTTAGACCACCCTTGAGCACTGTGCACAGTTCTGGTCACCATATACCTTGGTATGTCCACATTTGTAGCACTGTGCACAGTTCCAGTCTCCATATTGCAAACAGGAGAAGATGAAAAAAAGATTTACAAGTACGATACCAGAACTGGGAGGTTAAAACTATCACTAATGGCTGGTACTCATTGCTTTAGAAAAGAAAAGCTGAGGGGTGACCTGATGGAGGTGTTTACGATTATGAAAGGGTTCGATAGGGTAGACATAGATAAGATGATTCCACTTGTGAGGGAGACCAGAACTAGGGGCCATCACTATACGACAGTCACTAATAAATCCAAAGGGGAATTCAGGAGAAACTTCTTCACCCAGAGAGGGGTGAGAATGTGGCAATCACTCCCACAGGGCGGGGTTGAGGCGAATAGCAGAGATACATTTAAGGGGATGCTGGATAAACACATGAGGGAGAAAGAAAAAGAAGGATATGGTGATGGGGTGAGATGGAGACGGGAAGGAGGAGGCTGGTGTGGAGCAAAAACCCTGACACGGAGCGCTAGGACCCAGTGGCCTGTTTCTGAACTGTAAATACTTTGTAGTTGGACTTTAATCTCCAACTGTCCCAATGACCGGCAATGGTGTAAACATGCACTTTTCTGAGTGGAATCAACAGGTTTTGCAATGCTTCTATACTTTGAGGAATTAAGACACTTGTTGCGAGAGAGGAAGATGCCACAATGCACAGCCAGCTCCTACAAACAGCAACATGGGGAAATGAGCAGCTCATTTTTCTTTTGTTGATGTTTGAGGGATAAATATTGGAGAACTCCCCTCAGTCCTTGTTCAAAATAATGGCCGTGGGATCTTTTACATTCCACCTGTGAGGGCAGATGGGGCCGAGGTTTAATGTCTCATTTACAAGATTCCACCTTCGAAATTGCGACGCTGTCTCACTAAAGACCCTCCGACATTGCGATGGCCCCTCAGTACCTCCCTCATAATTATGACCATAAAAATGCAAACCAAGCACCGGAGATCATTTTGGGAAGTATGGAATTCGAAAGCAAATAAGTTCTGTTAGATTTGCTGCCAAAGTCGGTGAGACCAAACTCGGAGCGCTGTGCACAGTTCTGGTCTCCATATACCTGGGTTAGACCACACTTGGAGAACTCTGCAGAGTTCTGGTCTCCATATACCTAGGTTAGACCACACTTGGAGCACTGTGCACAGTTCTGGTCTCCTTATACCTGGATTAGACCACACTTGGAGCACTGTGCACAGTTCTGGTCTCCTTATACCTGGATTAGACCACACTTGGAGCTCTGTGCACAGTTCTGGTCACCATATACCTTGGTATGTCCACACTTGGAGCACTGTGCAAAGATCTGGTCACCAAATACCTGGGTTGGACCACACTTGGAGCACTGTGCACAGTTCTGATCTCCATATACTTGGGTGAGAGCAGAAATGGAGTACCGTGCATGAGTTTTATTCTCCATAAACCGTGGTTAGACCGCACTTGGAGACCTGTGCACAGTTCCGGTCTCCATATACCTGGGTTAGACCACCCTTGAGCACTGTGCACAGTTCTGGTCACCATATACCTTGGTATGTCCACATTTGTAGCACTATGCACAGTTCTGGTCTTTATATACCGTGGTTAGACCACAATTGGAACACTGTGCACAGGTCTGGTCTCCATTTTGCAAACAGGAGAAGGTGAAAAAAAGATTGACAAGGACGATACCAGAACTGGGAGGTTATAACTATCACTAAAGGCTGGTACTCATTGCTCGAGAAAATAAACGCTGAGGGGTGACCTGATGGAGGTGATTACGATTATGAAAGGGTTCGATAGGGTAGACGAAGAGAAGACGTTTCCACTTGTGGGGGAGACCAGAACTAGGGGCCATCAATATACGACAGTCACTAATAAATCCAATGGAGAATTCAGGAGAAACTTCTTTACCCAGAGAGGGGTGAGAATGTGGAAATCATTCCCTCAGGGAGGGGTTGAGGCGAATAGCAGAGAGACATTTAAGGGGACGCTGGATAAACACAAGTGTGGAGAAAGGAATAGAAGGATATGGTGATGGGGTGAGATGGAGACGGGAGGGAGGAGGCTGGTGTGGAACATAAACCCCGGAATGGAGCGGCGGGACACAATGGCCTATTTCTGGGCATAAATACTTTGTAGATGGACTTTAATCTCCAACTGGCCCAATGACCGGCAATGATATAAGCATCCTCTTTTCTGAGTGGAATCAACAGGTTTTGCAATGCTTCTGTACTTTGAGGAATGAAGACACTTGTTGCGAGAAAGGAGGATGCCACAATACACAGCCAGCTCCTACAAACAGCAACATGGGTAAATGAGCAGCACATTTTTCTTTTGTTGATGTTTGAGGGATAAATATTGGAGAACTCCCCGCTGTTCTTCTTCAAAATAATGGCCGTGGGATCTTTTAAATTCCACCTGAGAGGGCAGACAGGGCTCAGGTTCAATGTCTCATTTGAAAGATTCCACCTTCGAAATTGCGACGCTGTCTCACTACAGACCCTCCAACAGTGCAGCCCTCCCTGAGAATTCTCCGTCCGACAGTGCGATGGTCCCTCAGTACCTCCCTCATAATTATAACCATAAAAATGCAAACCAAGCACTGAGGATCATTTCGGGAAGTATGGAATTTGAAAACAAATAAGTTCTGTTAGATTTGCTGCCAACGTCGGTTAGACCAAACTTGGAGCACTGTGCACAGTTCTGCTCTCTATATAACTTGGTTAGACCACACTTGGAGTACGGTGCATCGTTCTGGTCTCCATATACTGTGTTAGACCACACTTGGAGCATTGTGCAAATTTCCGGTCTCCATATATCTGGGTTAGACCACACTTGGAGCATTGTGCACAGTTCTGGTCTACATTTACAAAAAGGAGAAGCTGCAAAAACTGATTTACAAGGATGATGCTAGATCTGAGAGGTCACAGCTATATGGAAAGAGTGCTCAGACTGGGGATCTGGTAAAAGAGAAGACTGAGGGGTGAGCTGATGGAGATGTGTAGATTATGAAAGGTTTCGATAGGTGTCGACATGGAGAAGATGTTTCCACTTGTGGAGGGAGAGCGGAACTCGGGGCCATCAATATACGACAGTCACTAATAAATCAAATGGGGAATTCAGGAGAAACTTCTTTACCCAGAGAGGGGTGAGAATGTGGAACTCGCTCCCACCGGGAGGGGTTGTGGCGAATAGCAGAGATACATTTAAGAGGAAGCGGGATAAACACATGAAGGAGAAAGGAATAGAAGGATATGGTGATGGGGTGAGATGAAGAGGGGACGGAGGGGGCTGGTGTGGAGCATAAACCCTGGCACAGAGCGGCTGGGCCCAATGGCCTGTTTCTGGGCTGTAAATACTTTGTCGATCGAACTTAATCCCGAACTCGTCGAATGATCAGAATTATATAAACTTCCTTTTTCTGAGTGGAAACAACAGGTCTTGCAATGCTTCTCTACTTTGTAGAATTAAGACAATTGTGGCGAGTGAGGAGGATGTCACAATGCACAGCCAGCTCCTACAAACAGCAACGTGGTAAATGAGCAGATACTTTTTTTTTGGTTGAAGTTGTTTGAGGGATAAATATTGGAGAACACCCCACTGCTCTTTTTTGAAATAATGCCTGTGGAATCTTTTAAATCCCACCTGAGAGGGGACACGGCGCCTCGGGTTTAATGTCTTCTCTGATAGACGGCACCTCCAACAGTACAGTGCTCCCTCAGTACTGCCCATCCGACAATTCGACGCACTCTCAGTTCCACTCCTCCGACAGTGCAGCACACCCTCAGTACTGTTCTTCTGATATGGCGGCGCTCCCTCAGTACTGCTCCTCCGACAGTGAGGTGCTCCCTCAGTACTGCCCCTCCGACAGTGAGGTGCTCCCTCAGTACTGCCCCTCTGACAGTGAGGTGCCCCCTCGGTACTGCCCCTCTGACAATGCGGCACCCCTTCAGTTCTGCACTGGGGTATCAGCCGAGATTTTTGTTCTCAAGTCTCTGAAGTGGCACTCTAACTGCCGACATTCTGACTCGGATGCGAGAGTGCTGCCCACTGAGCCACGGTTGACTGGGGACGAGTAACAGAATGGATCGCAAGCTGGCTGCAAAACAGGAAACAGAGTGTAGGGGTGAAGGTTAAGTTACTCAGACTGGCGGAAGGTGGAAAGTCCTGTCCCACAAGGATCGGTGCTGGGACCACTGCTATTGACCATTTACACAAAGGATTTGGACTCGGGAATCAGAAGTACAATGTCAGAATTGGCGGACAAAACATAATTGGGGTTTGTAGCTGACACAAGGGAAGAAGGCTACAACATGCAAGAAGACATTGATACACTTGCAGAATGGGCAGGTATTTGGCAAATGAAGGTCAATAGCGATAAGTTGAGATAAGGAGGCCACATACTGTTTGGATTATAAGAGTCTAAATGGGGTACAGGAACTGAGGGATCCGGGGGTGACAGATTCACACATCACTAAAAGTAGCGACACCTCTTAATAAGGCCATAAAAGCCCAAACCAAACACTTATTGTTCATTTAAGGAGGGATAGAATTCAAAAGCAGAGAGTTTGAGTTAAATCTGCAACCAGCCTCGGTTAGACCACATTTGGACCCCGTGCACAGTTCTGCTCTCTACACACCTTAGTGAGTCCACACTTAGAGCACAGTATACAGCTCTGTTCCCCATTTACTTTGGTGAGACCACACTTGGTGCACTTTGCACAATTCTGGTATTTATATCGTAAAAATGAGATAGAGGCACTGGAGAAGGTGTTAAAAAAATTACAAGGATGTTACATGAACTGAGAGGTTGCAACTGTCAGGGAAGGCGGGGGCTCATTTCTCCAGAAAAGAGAAGGCTGAGGGATGACCTGATAGAGGCCTTCAATATTGTGAAAGGGTTCGATAGGGTAGACGTAGAGAAGATGTTTCCAGTTGTGGAGGGAGACCAGAACTATGGACCATCAATATAAGACAGGCACGAATAAATCCAATGGGGAATTCAGGAGAAACATCTTTACCCAGAGAGTGGTGAGAATATGGAACTCGCTCCCACAGGGAGGGGTTGAGGCATATAGCAGAGAATCATTTAAGGAGAAGCTGGATAAACACACGAGGGAGAAAGTATTGGCAGGATATGGTGATGTGATGAGATGGAGAGGGGAGGGAGGAGGCTGGTGTGGAACATAAACCCAGGCACGGAGTGGTGGGACCCAGTGGCCTGTTTCTGGGCTGTAAATACTTTGTAGATTGGCCTTAATCTCCAACTGGCCCAATGATCAGCAATGATATAAACTTCCTCTTTTCGGAGTGGAAACAACAGGTCTTGCAATGCTTCTGTACTTTGTGCAATTAAGACACTTGTGGCGAGAGAGGATGATGTCACAATGCACAGCCAGCTCCTACAAACAGCAACGTGGTCAATGAGCAGATAATTTGTCTTTTAGTTGATGTTGTTTCAGGGATAAATATTGGAGAACTCCCCTCTGCTCTTCTTCAAAATAATGGCCGTGGGATCTTTTAAATTCCACCTGAGAGGGCAGACGGGGCCTTGGGTTTAATGTCTCATCTGAAAGATTCCACCTTCGAAATAGAGACGCTCCCTCAGGACAGACCCTACGACAGTGCGGCCCTCCCTCAGCACTGTTCCACTGACAGTGCGATGATCCCTCAGGACTTCCCTCATAATTATAATCATAAAAATGCAAACCAAGCACTGGTGTTCATTTCGGGAAGTATGGAATTAAAAAGCATATACGTTATGTTAAATTTTCAGCCAACCTCGGTTAGACCAAACTTGGAACATTGTGCACAGTTCAGTTCTCCATACACCTCGGTGAGATCAAACTTGAAGTACTGTGCACAGTTCTGGCCTCCATATATCTGGGTTAGACCACACTTGGAGCGCTGTGTAAAATTCTGCTCTCCATATACCTGGGTTGGACCACACTTGGAGCACCGTGCACAGTTCTGGTCACCATATACGTCAGTTGGACCTCACGTGCAGCATTGTGCACAGCTCTGCTCTCCATAACCCGTGGTTAGCTCACACTTTGAGCACTGTGCTCAGTTCTGGTCTCCAGCTACCTCGGTTAGAACACCTTTCGAGCACTGTGCATAGTTCTGGTCTCCAGATAACTCAGTTAGACCACACGTGGAGCACCGTGCACAGTTCTGGTCTCCATATACCGTGGTTAGACCACACTTGGAGCACTGTGCACAGTTACGGTCTCCATATACCTTGGTTAGACCACCCTTGGAGCACTGTGCACAGTCACAGTCTCCATATTACAAAAAAGAGAAGCTGAAAAAAAAGAGTTACAAGGATAATACTATAACTGAGAGGATATAACTATCAGGAAAGGGTGCACAGGCTGGGGTTCTGGGAAAAGAGAAGGCTGAAGGTTGACCTGATGCTGGTCTTATGGAAGAGAGATTATGAAAGGGTTCGATCGGGTAGACGTAGAGAAGATGTCTCCACTTGTGGGGGAAACTCGAACTAGGGGCCATCAATATACGACAGTCACTAATAAATCCAATGGGCAATTCAAGAGAAACTTCTTTACCCAAAGAGGGGTGAGAATGTGGAACTCGCTCCCACAGGGAGGGGTTGAGCGGAATAGCAGAGATATATTTAAGGCAAAGCTGGATAAACACATCAGGGAGAAAGGAATAGAAGGATATGGTGATGGGGTGAGATGGAGAGGGGAGGGAGGAGGCTGGTGTGGAGCAAACACCCAGGCACAGAGCGGTGGGGCCCAATGGCCTGTTTCTGGGCTGTATATACTTTGTAGATTGACCTTAATCTCCAACTGGCCCAATGATCAGCAATTATATAATTTTTTTCTTTTTCTGTGTGGAACCAACAGGTCTTGCAACAGGTCTTCATAGAAGTCAGACACTTGTTGCAAGAAAGGAGAATGCCACAATGCACAAACAACTCCCACAAACAGCATCGTGATAAACCAGCCGATCATGTTTTTTTAAATTGATCTTGTTTGAGGGATAAATATTGGGGAACTTCCCTCTGCTTTTCTACGAAATAATGGCCGTGGGATCTTTTACATTCATCTGAGAGAGCAGACAGGGCCTCTGGTTTAATGTCTCATCTGAAAGATTAAACCTTTCTTATTTCGACGCTCCCTCAGTACAAACCCTCCAACAGTGTAGCGCTCCCTCAGAAATTCTACCCACCCGACAGTGCGGTGCTCCCTCAGTGTTGCCCCTCTGACATTGCGGTGCTCCCTTAGTACTGCCACTGAAAAGTATGGCCATAAAAATGCAAACCAGGCACTGGGGTTCATTTCGGGAATGATGGAATTCAAAAGTTATGTTAAATTTGCAGCCAACCATGGTTAGACCAAACTTGAAGCATTGTGCACTGTTCTGGTCTCCATATTCTTTGGTTAGACCACACTTGGAGCACTGTGTACAGTTCTGGATCTCCATATACCTCAGTGAGACCACACTTAGAGCACGGTGAACAGTTCTTCTCTCCATATACCTCTGTTAGGCTAAACTAGCAGCGCTGTTTACAGTTTTGGTCTCCATATACCTTGGTTAGGACACACGTGGAACACTGTGCAAAGTTTTGAGACCAAACTGCCAACACTGTACACTGTTCTGTCCGAGCGGGAATGTTAGCTTGTGCTGTTGGGGAGGGTTTAAACTAATATGGCAGGAGGATGGGAATCTCTGCAGGGAGGCAGAGGAAAGTAAAAAGTGGGCAGACGCACAAGGTAGAAAGGAGATAAGGAAAAGTGGAGGGCAGAGAACTCAAAGGCAAAAATCAAAAAGAGCCACATTACAACTTACTTCTAAAAGCAAAGAGTGTTAAAAAAAAACTAGGCTGAAGTCTTTGTGTCTCAATGCGAGGTACATTCGTAATAAAGTGGATGAATTAACTGTGCAGATTGCTGTTAACGGATATGATGTAATTGGGATAACGGAGATATGGCTCCAGGGTGACCAAAGCTGGGAATTCAACAGCCAAAGGTATTCAATATTCTGGAAGGATAGACAGAAAGGAAAGGAGGTTGAGTAGTGTTGCTGGTTAAAGAGCAGATTAACACAATAGTAAGGAAGAACATTAGCTTGGATGATGTGGAATTGGTATGGGGAGAGCTGCGGAGCACCAAAGGGCAGAAAACGCTAGTGGGAGTTGTGTACAGAACACCAAACAGTAGTAGTGAGGTTGAGTAGTGAGGTTGGGGATAGCATCAAAACAGGAAATTAGGGCTGCGTGCAGTTATCATGGGTGACTTTGATCTAAATATTGATTGGGCTAATCAGACTGGTAGCAATACGGTGGAGGAGGATTTCCTGGAGTGTATAAGGGATGGTTTTCGAGACCAATATGAGAAGGAACCAAATAGAGTGCTGACCATACTGAACTGGGTGATGTGTAATGAGAGAGGATTAATTTGCAATCTTTTTGTGCGAGGCCCTTTGGGGAAGAGTGACCACAATATGGTAGAATTCTTCATTAAGTTGGAGAGTGACTCAGGTAATTCAGAGACTAGGCTCATGAACTTAAGGAAAGGTAACTTCGATGCTATGAGACGTGAATTGGCTAGGATAGATTGGCGAATGATACTTGAAGGGTTGACGGTGTATAGGCAATGGCAGACACTTAAAGAACAAATCGATGAATTTCAACAATTGTACATCCCTATCTGGCATAAAAATAAAACGGGGAAGATAGCTCATCCGTGGATAACAAAGGAAATTAAGGATAGTTTTTAATCCAAGGAAGAGGCTTATAAATTTTCCCGAAAAAGGCAGCAAACCTGAGGACTGGGAGAAATTTAGAAATCAGCAGAGGAGGACAAAGGGTTTAATTAGGAGGGGGGAAATGGAGTTTGAGAGGAAGCTTACAGGGAACATAAAAACTGACTGCAAAAGCTTCTATATATAGCTGAAGAGAAAAAGATTAGTGAAGACAAATGTAGGTCCCTTGAAGTCAGAATCAGGTGAATATGTAATGGGGAATAAAGAAATGGCAGACCAATTGCACAACAACTTTGGTTCTGTCTGCACTAAGGAAGACATAAATAATCTTCCAGAAATACTCGGTGACCGGGGGTCTAGCGAGAAGGGGGAACCGAAGGAAATCCTTATTAGTCAGGAAATAGTATTGGGGAAATTGATTGGACTGAAGGCCGGTAAATCCCATGGGCCTGGTAATCGGCATCCCGGCATACTTAATGAAGTGGCCCTCAAAATATTGGATGCATTGTTGGTCATTTGCCCACATTTTTTAGATTCTGGATAAGTTCCTTTGGATTGGAGGATAGCTAATGTAACCCCACTTTCAAAAAAGGAGGGAGAGAGAAAATCGGGAATTATAGATCAGTTAGCCTGACATCAGTATTGGGGAAATGTTGGAATCAATTATTGAAGCTGTGATAGCAGCGCATTTGGAAAGCAATGACAGGATCGGTCCAAGTCAGCATGGATTGATGAAAGGAAAATCATGCTTGACAAATCTTCTAGAATTTATTGAGAATGTAACTGGTAGAGTGGACAAGGGAGAATCAGTGAATGTGTTGTATTTGGACTTTCAAAAGACTTTTTACAAGGACCCACACAAGCGATTAGTGTGCAAAATTAAAGCACATCGTATTGGGGGTAATGTATTGACGTGGATAGAGAACTGGTTGCGAGACAGCAAGCAAAGAGTAGGAATAAACGGGTCCTTTTCAAAGTGCAGGCAGTGACTACTGGGGTACCGCAAGGTTCAGTGCTGGGACCCCAACTATTTACAATATACATTAATGAGTAAGACGAAGGAATTGAGTGCAGTATCTCCAAGCTTGCAGATGATACTAAGCTGGTGGCAGTGTGAGCTGTGAGGAGGATGCTAAATGGGTGCAGGGTGACTTGGACAGGTGAGGTGAGTGGGCAAAATCATGGCAGATGCAATATAATGTGGATAAATGTGAGGTTACCCACTTTGGTGGCAAAAGCAGGAAGGCAGAACATTATTAAAATGGTGACAGATTAGAAAAAGTGCAGGTGCAACGAGACCTGGGTGTCATCGTACATCAGTCATTGAAGGTTGGCATACAGGTACAGCAGGTGGTGAAGAAGGCAAATGGCATGTTGGCCTTCATAGCGAGGGGATTTAAGTATAGGAGCAGAGAGGTCTTACTGCAGTTGTACTGGGCCTTCGTGAGGCCTCACCTTGTACATTGTGTACAGTTTTCTTCTCCGAATCTGAGGAAGGATATTCTTGCTACTGAGGGAGTGCAGCGAAGTTTATAACAACTGATTCCCGGGATGTCATGACTGACATATGAAGAAAGACTGGATCGACTAGGCTTATATTCATTAGAACTTAGAAGAGTGAAAGGGGATCTCAAAGAAAGATATAACATTCTGTTGGTATTGGACAGGCTAGATGCAGGAAGAATGTTCCCGATGTTGAGAAAGTCTAGAACCAAGGGTCACAGTCTAAGGATACGGGGGAGGCCATTTAGGACCGAGATGAGGAGAAACTTCTTCACGCAGAGAATTGTGAACTTGTGGAATTCTCTACCACAGAAAGTTGTTGAGGCCAGTTCGTTAGACATATTCAAAAGTGAATTAGCTGTGGCCCTTACGGCTAAAGGGAATGAAGGGGTATGGAGAGAAAGCAGGAATGGGGTACTGAAGTTGCATGATCAGCCATGATCATATTGATTTGAGGTGCAGGCTCGAAGGGCCGAATGGCCTACTCCTGCACCTATTTTCTATGTTTCTACGTTTCCATGTTCTGTGATCCACATGCCTTGGTTAGACCATACACGGAGAACTGTGCACAGTACTGGACTCCACATAACTGCGTTAGACCAAACTTGTAGCACTGTGCACAGTTCTGGTCTACATATACATTGGTGAGACCTCACTGTCAGCATTGTGCATATTTCTCGTCACCATATACCGTGGTTAGACCACACTTAGAGCACCGTGCACATTTATGGTTATGCATATGACAAAAATCAGAATGTGCTAAAGAGGATTTACGAGAATGATAACTCAACTGAGAGGTTGTAACTATCAGGAAATGCTGCACAGGCTGGTGTTCCGTGGGAAGTGAATTCTGTGGGGTCAGGTGATAGAGGTCTTATGAAAGAGAGATTATGAAAGTGATCAATAGGGTAGACGTTGAGAAGATGTTTCCACGTGTATGCGAACACCACAATTAGGGGCCATCAATATAAGATAGACACTAATAAATCCAATGGGGAATTCAGGAGAAACTTCTTCACCTAGAGAGGGGTGAGAATGTGGAACTCGCTCCCACAGGGAGGGGTTGAGGCGAAAACAGAGATACATTTAAGGAGAAGCTGGATAAACACATTAGGGCGAAAGGAATAGAAGGTTATGGTGATGGGGTGAGATGGAGAGGGGAGGGAGGAGGCTGGTGTGGAACATAAACCCCGGCACGGAGTGGTGGGGCCCAATGGCCTGTGTCTGGGCTGTAAATACTTTGTAGATTGACCTTAATCTCCAACTGGCCTAATGACCAGCAAGATATAAAGTTTCTCTTTTTCTGAGTGGAAACATCAGGTCTTGCAATGCTTCTGTACTTTGTAGAATTACGACACTTGTGGCGAGAGAGGAGCATGTCACAACGCCCAGCCAGCTCCGACAAACAGCAACGTGATAAATGAGCAGATCATTTTTTTTAGCTGATGTTGTTTGAGGGTTACATATTGGAGAACTCCCCTTTGCTCTTCGTCAAGATAATGGCTGTGGGATCCTTTACATTCCACCTGAGAGGGCAGACGGGGCCTCAGGTTTAATGTCTATTCTGAAAGACGGAACCATCGACAGTGCGGCACTCCCTCAGTACTGCCCTTGCGACAGTGTGGCACCCCTCAGTACTGTTCCTCCGACAGTTAGGCGCTCCCTCAGTATTGTCCCTCAAACAGTTCAGCTTTCCCTTAGTACCACCTCTCCGACAGTACAGCGTCCGCTCAGGACTGCCCCTCCGACAGTGTGGCTCTACCAAGGTGCTGCCCGTCTGACCGTGCGGCACTCCCTCAGTTGTGTACTTATGAATCAGCCTAGATTTTGGTGCTCAAGTTTCTGGAGTTCGGCTCATAAACAGGACCTTCTCTTTCGGACGCGAGAGTGCTGCCCACTGAGCCACGGTTGACAGGGGACAAGCAGCAGAATGGATCACAAGCTGGCTGCAAAACAGGAAACAGAGAGTAGCGGTTAAGGGTAAGTTACTCAGACTGGCGGAAGGTGGAAAGTGTTGTTCCACAAGGATCAGTGCTGGGACCACTGCTGTTCAGCATTTACACAAAGAATTTGGAAATGGAAATCGGAAGTACTGTGTCACAATTAGCCGACAACACCAACTTGGGGTTTGTTGCTAACACAGGGGAAGAAGGCAAGAACATACAAGAAGACATTGATAAACTTGCAGACTGGGCATGTGATTGGCAAATTAACTTCAAAATCGATAAGTATGAGATAAGGAGGCCACATACTGTTTGGATTTTAAGAGGCTAAATGGCATAGAGGAACTGAGGGATCTGGGTGTTACAGATTCACAAATCACTAAAAGTAGAGATGCAGGTTAATAAGGCCATAAAAAGCAAATCAAACACTGGGGTTTATTTCCAGATGGATAGAGTCCAAAATCAGACAGTTTATGTTCAATTTACAGCCGACCTCAGTTAAACCACACTTGCAGCACTGCATACAGTTCCGGTCTCCATATACCTTGGTTAGACCACACTTGGAGCACTGTGCACAGTTCCGGTCTCCATATACCTGGGTTAGACCACACTTGGAGCACCGTGCACAGTTCTGGTCTCCATATACCTTGGTTAGACCACACTTGGAGCGGTGTGCACAGTTCTGGTCTCCATACATCTGGTTTAGACCTCACTTGCAGCATTGTGCACAGTTCTGGTGTCCATATACCTTGGTTACACCACACCTGGAGCACTGTGCACAGTTCTGGACTTTACATTGAAAAATGATATGGGGGCACTGGATAAGGTGCTAATTGGCGTTTGTAGCTAACAGAATAATAACAATATATTTGATTTAGATACTGTCTTTCAAGTAGTAAAACTTCCCAAGCCGCTTCACAGCAGTGTTGCAGACAAACAGCTAAATTTTACACCAAGCCACAGAAAAAATTAAGGCAAATGATCAAAAGCGTGTTTAAAGAGGGAGGTTGTAAAGAGGATCTTAAAGGAGAAACGAAAGGTAGCGAGATGGATAGATTTTGGGAGGGAGTTCCAGAGCTTGGGGCCCAGGCAACAGAAGGCACGGCCACCGAAGGTTGAGCAATTATAATGAGGGATGCGCAAGGGGGCAGAATTTGAGGAGCGCAGATAACTTGTGGGATTGTGCAGCTGAAATTGATTACAGAGATAGGGAGGGGCGAGAACCATGGACTGATTTGTAAAGAGGATGAGACTCTAAAATCGAGGTAGTGTTTAACTGGGAGCCAATGAAGCTCAGCGAGCACAGGGATGAAGTTTGAGCGGGATTTGATGAGGGTTAGTATACGAGCTGCTGAGATTGAGATGCCTTCAAGTTTGCTTTACGTGGAATGTTGAATGCTGGCCAGGACTGAGTTGTAGTCGTCAAGTCTAGAGGTAACAAAGGCATGGACGAGGGTTTCTGCAGCCGAAGAGCAGAGGCAGGGGTGGAGGCGAAAAATGTTAAAGAAGTCGAAAAAAGCGGTTTTGTTATGCCATGCATATGTGTCTGGGATCTAATTTCAGCATCAATATGACACCTAGCTTGTCAACAGTAACGATGTGGGAGTGGGAAGAGAAGCCATTGCAGGAGATTCTCCGAATACCATTAGATAGATAAGAATGGAATCCGGCGAGTGCAGTCACTCCCACCTGGACATAGGTGGAGAGGCGTTGGAGGTGAAGTGAGTGCTTAACTCTGTCAAATTCTGCAGGAAGGAGCAGGAGGGATAATTTGTCTGTGTCACACTCACAAAGGATCTCATTTGTGACTTCAATGAAAGCCGGTTCGGTAATGTGGCAGGGGCGAAAACCAGATTGAAAGGATTCAAACATGGAATTCATGGTAAGACGGACACGGATATGGGAGGTTTGTGAGGATACAACAGTTCAAGGACTTTGGACAGGAAAGGGAAGTTGGAGATGGGGCGATAGCTAGCAAGCAAAGTGGGGTCAAGGGTAGTTTATTTGAGGAGAGTGTGATGAGAGCAGAGTTAACAGTACCTGAGGAGAGAGAACAATAAACAATGTCGTGAACATGGAAGCCAAAATAGAAAGTTGGGTGCTCAGCAGTTTAGAGGGAATAGGGGCAAGGGAGCAGAAAGTGGGTCTCATGGACAAGATGAGCTCGCAGAGATCAAGAGCGGAGATCAAAGAGAAAGTAGAGACAGATGTGAGTTTAGGTCTAGGGCAGGTGGGAGCCTCAGAGGAAGTTTGGCCCTGTGGGCTAGGGGAAGGAAGGGAATTCACAGAGGCAGCTGATTGTATGGTCTCAATCACTGAGACAAAGAAGTACATGAGCTCCTCACACTTGTGGTTGGAGGTGAGTGTGGTGGAGACAGGGGAGAGGTGTTCAAGGAGACGGTTCGCAATAGAGAATTGTAGCCAGGGGTTATTTTCGCATTATAGAATGATCCTGAAATAGTGAGCAGTTGCTGTAGACAATAGTAGGAAAAGATACAGTTTTTGTTCGCCCAAATAAGTTCAGGTTCAAGTTATTCGAGTAGGTCTTCATGACCAGCACCTGGGAATGTGCTTGCTCAAGAATTTTACACACAGTTACTTATGGTGGCCAGGTCTAGATAAAGATATAGAGTACATTGTCAGTCAGTGTACCGGGTCAATCGGTAAGCAAGCAACCAACATCAGTACCATTCCAGCCATGGAAATGGCCTCCCAGGTTTTGGCAAAGGTTACATGTACATTTTGCTGAGCTAGAAGGACATCAATTCTTCATTGTGACTGATAGCCCTTTGAAGTGGGTAGAGGTGTTTCCGAAGCAGAAAATAACAATAAAACACTACACAATTTGTGAAGATTGTTTTCTTCATATGGCCTCCCAGAAGAAATTGCATCTGATAATGGGTCACAATCTTATTCAGATGAATTTGCACAGTTCACGAGCATAAATGGTCTGAAACGTAGCAAGGTTCCACCGTGCCATCCTGGTTGAAATAGTGCAGCAAAGCGCACACTACATATCGTAAAACTTGCTATCATCAAACAAATGTTGCATCCAAATCCAAAGAAATGGCAGTTGTCGTTGGATCCCAAATTGGCAACTTTTCTAATTACTTATCATAATACTCCTCATACAACTACTGGTAGAACACCAGCAAAGTTGTTTCTCAAACGACAGCCACAAACCCAGTTTATCATTGTTCTATCCAAACTAGGCACAGTCGATAGAAGAGAAACAATCAAGAGAGAAAGAAAATCATGATAGAGGTATAGTAAGAGAGAGAAGTGAGATTTGAATCAGAAGGTGAGAGTGAAGAACCATCACCATGAATGGTTAAAGTGGTTACCAGGAAGAGTAGTGAGGATGTGTGGTCCTCGCACATATTTGGTCAATAAGTTTGATTGTGGAAAGTTTAGGGTTGTTCAGATTGATCATATATTACCCAAAGATGTGGAAGGAGTTGAACGTTGGAATGATTCGACTATTTCTGATGAGTCGGATAGTCTTGTTACAAGTAGAGTACCAGTTGCAAAGCCTACATTAGATGTACTAGAAACAAGTCCACGAGAAAGTCAGAATTTAAGTCTGAGTCCGAGTCAGGCAGACACACAGTCTGAAGTTGCAAAGAGTTCAAATGTAAATCAAGGGTTACCTTTTGAGAAAAAATCTCCTCAGGATCAGCCTAAATTGAGTCGAAAGTCGATACCAAGTTTGGAAATTTCCCTTCGAGAGTGAAGGTATCCTCTTCGAAAGAGAAAAGCAGTGGTTAAGTTTGATCTGTATATATGGCAACCCAAGTCCATATCTTTTGTTGTGTGTAACCATGCAAGTTATGTACAATGATTTTTTTGTTAGGAGCAGGGTGAATAAGGGGGAAACCAGTGGATGTGGTGTATTTGGACTTCCAAAAGGCAGTTGAGAAGGTGCCACATAAAAGGTTACTGCACAAGGTAAAAGTTCACGGGGTCTGGGGTAATATATTAGCATGGATAGAGGTTTGGCTAACTAACAGAAAACAAATTGTGGGTATAAATGGGTCAGTTTTTGGTTGGCAACTGATAAGTAGTGTAGTGCCACAGGGATCGATGCTGGGGCCTCAGTTATTTATAATCGATATTAATAATTTGTATGAGGGACCTAGTGTAATATAACCAAGTTTGCTGATGACACAAAGATGGGTGACAAAGCATGTTGTGAGGACGACACAAAGAATCTGCAAAGTGATATAGTCAGGCTAAGTGAGTGGGCAAACATTTTGCAGATGGTGTATAATGTGGGAAAATTAGGTTATTCACTTTGCTAGGAAAAATAAACAAAGGAAATTATTGTTTAAATAGGGAGAGATTACAAAATGCTGTGGTACAGAGTGATCTGGGAGTCCTTGAAAGTTAGCATGCAGGTACAGCAAGTAATCAAGAAGGCAAATGGAATCTTGGCCTTTCTTGCAAGGGGAACAGAGTATCAAAGCTGACAGGTCCTGCTACAACTGTACAGGGTATTCGGCAGGCCACACATAGAGTACTGCATACAGTTTTGGTATCCTTATTTAAGGAGGGATATACTTGCATTGGAGGCAGTTCAGAGGAGGTTCACTAGTTTGATTGCTGAGATGAAGAAATTAACTTTTGAAGAAAGGTTGAGCAGGTTGGGCCTATACTCATATGAGTTTGAAGAATGAGAGGTGATCTTATTGAAATATATAAGATAATGAGGGGGCTTGACATGGTATATGCATAGAGGATGTTTCCCCTCGTGAGGGAATCTAGAACTAGGGGACATAGTTTCTGAATAAGCGGTTGCCCATTTAAACCTGAGATGATGTGGAATTTCTGCTCTCAGAGGGTTGTAAATCTAGGGAATTGTCTGCCGCAGACAGCTTTCTGGGGCAGAGAATTGGGACATTAAATATATTTATGTTGGATGTAGTCATATTTTTGAGCAATAATGGAGTGAAGGCTTATGGGGAGAATGGAGGAAAGTGGAGTTGAGGCCAAGATCAGATCAGCCATGATCTTATTGAATGGCAGAGCCAGCTCTGATCGGCCAAATGGCCGACTCCTGTTCCTATTTCTTATGTTCTTATGTTCTTTTTACTTCTTCATTAAGGGGGGAAAGTGCAATATAGAGCTCCACCTAGTGGACAACAGCGACAATGCAATTCCTGATGAAAAACAATAAACGCATCATGTGACAAGTCACATGTTTCCAGTTTCTAGCAACAGCCATCTTGTTTTGTGATGCGTGTGTTAGTGATGTCATAAAGAACATATTGCAGTTTTAGACTGTAAAATGTACATATATTCTCTACACTTTACAGAGATCAAATTTGTGAGACACAAACAACACAGACACAGGATATTTCTTTTCTCACCCCTATCCAGTGGTTATTTTTACGTAGAACAATGGAAAGAAATAGAAGCACTCACAGTAACATCAAATGTACAATTATTAACCCACACCGACCAATCTATTAAAGTACTTAAGAGTTAAAAATTGCTTATATCCGAAATAATTACGATGCAAAGACTCACCAATGAGCAAACTCCAGCCTTGGTCAGCGATTTGAAATTAACCCCCTGATTCTCTAGGTATTTGACCAGGTCACCACGCAGATTGACTGCAGCACTGACCTCACATGTACTGCCATCCTTCATTAGTTGTCTGGATCTCTACCCACCCTGTATTAAATTGTTTAGGTCGAAAATAAAGGAATAGTTTGTCACCATGAATTGGTCTTTCATTCTCTCCTCTTCACAGTTCCCAGACAATGCCTGTGAGAACTATCACTTTGCAGCTGTCAGATATTAAAACACACGAGAAAGTCTTTTGAATTCGCAAAGCCTTTTGGGTCACTAAAAGATGATCAAGCCATGTTTTCAGCCATCTTGGAGCAGTTTGCAAGCACAGTTATTCGTAGAAAATGAGACAAAAAATGTATTGATCTTACAGAGGCTGAAGCTTAGCAGCACTAAATCTTTGGCTGATACATTAAGTACTTTCTAAATGCAATGAGAGTTTCTGCCTCTGCTATCCTTACAGGCAGTGAGTTTCAAAGCCCAACCACTCTTTGGATGAAGAAATTTGCCCTCAAATCTCCACTAATGCTACATAAGAATATAAGAACATTAGAAATAGGTGCAGGAGTAGGCTAATTACTTTAAATCTATGCCCCCTGGTTGTTGACCCGATTAAATGACTTCTTAAGCAAATCCCTGAAGTCCTGCCACATGAAGATGTAGCGGACGTGGTTGATGCAGCTGTTGACACTGGTCAGGCCGTGGCTGAGCTCGGAGCCCACGATCAGCACTGGGGATGGCAGTTGGTCTTGCATGTGGAGCAGCAGGAGAATAGAAAATATGTTGTAGGGGCACCCAGCACAGGAGAAAGGCCAGGATGATGGTGGCGATGAGGCTGAAGGACTTGCTGCCAGTGGGCGCCAAGCGGCCCCACCTCAGCCGCATCCCGATGATGGCGTAGCTGGTGGCCATGGCCAGGAACGGGACGAAGATGCCACCGAGGATGTTGGCGAGGATCTGCGCTCAGTACCGGGCGTAAAGCAAGCCGTTCGACCTTGCCATCCCCAGCTGGTAGTCCTCATCTGCGTAATCCATCCTGTTCAGAGCCGCCCACTCATGGCCCAGTAGTCCGTGTCTCTGTAATCCGTCATGTTCAGAGCCACCCACTCTATCACCGTCTACTGGTCCTTGTCTCCGTAATCCGTCCTATTCAGAGCCACCCACTCATGGCCCAGTAGTCCGTGTCTCTGTAATCCGTACTGTTCAGAGCCACCCACTCTATCACTGCCTGCTCGCCCTCCAGTACCAATTCAGTGTAGCACACACCGCTATTGCCCAGCGATACAAAATGTCAGATGGTGAAGGTCGGCGGGCTTAAGGTGGCGTCTGCCACCCACACCCACAGGCTGAACAGACGGGCAGCACCACCGAGACGCAGCTGTCCACGCTGACGGTGGCCAGTGTGAATATGCTGGTATACAGGCAGAGCATCACCAGCCCGAAGTGGGGCTTGCAGAACAGCCGGCCGAAGGGCCAGTGTAAGTCCAGGGCGAGTTGGATGATGGTGAGCGGGAGCAGCAGAGAAAAGGTGACGTCGGCCACGGCGAGGCTCAGCAACCAGATGGTGTAGACCATACTCTTCCCCTGCAAGACAGTGGCCCAGATGACAAGCCCATTGCCCGACCCGCCCAAGATGCAGATGAAGGCGTAGATCGCTATGGTGAAGATGTGCATCCCTCACCAGATGCTGAGGTCGTCTTCAGTCACTGGGACATCGTGTGGAACCTCGCTGGAGTTGGTCTCCATTTCAGAATTCCCACCTGAAGAGATGTAGCGAGAGAGAGAGAGGGAGTGCGAGAGATCGGTAGAGAGAGTGGGAGAGAGGGGGAGAAAGAGAGCAAGAGAGAGAGTGAGTGACAGAGAGAGAGAAAGAAAGAGAGAATAAGAAATGGAGGGACAGAGAGAGGGAGAGAGAAAGATAGGGAGTGACAGAGAGAGAGAGAGAGAGCGAGAAACACAGGGAGAGAGTGAGAGGGAGCGAGAGAGAGAGCATGAGAGAGAGAGAAAGGGAATGAGACAGACAGAGAGAGTGAGAGAGAAAGCTGGGGAGAGAGAGCGTGAGAGAGCGGGAGCAAGAGAGCGAGAGAGAGAGCGACAGAGAGAGGGCAAGAGCGAGAGAGCACGTGAGTGATTGAGAGACAGAGAGGGAGAAATAGAGACAGGGAGAGAAAGAGTAAGAGAGGGTGCCAGAGAAACAGAGTGAGAGAGAAAGAGAGAGAGAGAATGAGAGGGAGCGAGAGCGAGGGAATGAGAGAGACAGAGAGAGTGAGGGAGAGAGAAAGTGAAAGTGAGAGAGCGAGGAAGAGAGTGAGAGTGTGAGAGCAAGGGAATAGGAGAGAGAGGGGGGCGAGAGAGGCAAAGAGAGAGAAAGAAAACACAAAGAGAGAGAGGGAGTGAGAGAGACGCCAAGAGATAGAGGGAGAGAGAGACAGAGAGAGGGAGCGAGAGAAGGAGCGAGAGAGACACCGGGAGAGACAGAGAGAGTAGGAGAGAAAGAGAGATAGAGGGAAGAGACCATCAGTGTTGACCCCAGTACTGCAATCACGGAGATTTACACTCTATTTCCACCTCCGTAACATCACCATTTCCCCCCCCCCTCCCCTGCCTCAGCTCAAAGGGCTGCTGACACACTCCTCTGTACCTTTGCTACCTCCACACATGTATATTCTAATCCTCTCCTGGCCGGCATTCCGAAATGTGAGCTCATCCAAAACTCCCATCTTTTAACTCACACCGAGTCCCGTTCACCCATCACCCTCCCCCCTCGCCCCCCTCCCCATTGCTCGCTCACCTACATTGGCTCTCATTCCGGCAATGTCTAGATTTTTAAATTCTCATCGTTGTTTTCAAATTCCTCCATGGCCTCCTCGCCCCCTCCCTCGCTATATCTGTAAACTCCTCCAGCCCACAGTGTGGTGCTCCCTGAGTAATATCCCTCCTACAGTGCAGTGCTCCGTCAGTATTGCCCCTCCTACAGTTTGGCGCTCTCTCAGTACTGACCCGCTGACAGTGCCGCTGTCCCTCAGTAATGCCCGTCCAACAGTGTACCGCTCCCTCCCTATTGCCCCTCATACAGTGCGGTGCTCCCTCAGTACTGACCTTCCAACAGTGCCACTCTCCCTCAGTACTGCCCCAATTACAGTTTAATACTTTTCCTATGAGTTTCAACACCATGATTTAATAGAACACTGACATTTTCCAATTCAATAGACTTCATTAAAAAGATTAAGACAACTATACATTCCTATTTCAACAGTACTGATTACAGGATCGGAAGTATCAGCGAAACTGCAAATTCTCGAGCTTACCGATTTTAAATTCAACTTCGAAATATATATGCCCCAAGTTAAACAGTTACATACAATTAAAATAATTCGTTCCTTCACAATATATATGCCTCTAAGTTAACTAGAGTGTGGTGTCTAAACTGTTAGCTGGAATTTGCACATCTTCTCAGAATACTGTGGACAATGTAGGTACATGAGAGACACTTAAGGGAGGACTGAAAGCTGATGGGAGATGAAAAAATCCAGTCTGTCAATAGGATGAATGAAACCTCGGGGGATCGGATTGTAGAACAATTCTGGGAATAACTGTGCCAAAACTGGTTTACGTATAATCCGGTGGGTGATCCGTCCAACTGGATTAAAACTTCTGAGTTTTCGGCTGGCCGGTTTCTAACAACTCCGGTCAGTTTTCATCTCGATGCCCCAGATAGTGAGCAAGGCTTTGGCCTGCTTTATTTATACGACACATCCAACTGTCACCTCACAGTATCCTGCTGTCCATTTATGTTTGGCTAGAGCTAATATATTCCTTTTGTTGATTGGCCAATTCTGATACCCATCAACACCCCGTCTTCTTGTTTAAATTCAAACTGCTAGTCCCATCCCCCGAGGTTTCATTCATCTTGTTTACAGACGGGGTTGTTCCTTCTCCCATCCACCTTCAGTCCTCGCTTAAGTGTCTCTCATATACTTACATTGTCCACAGTATTCTGAGAAGATGTGAAAATTCCAGCTTACACTTTAGACACCACGTACATAAATATAGCGCTTCGAGAAGCCGTACATAATCCACCCAACACTTTATGCACCACGTACAGGAATTATATAAAATTACATATTAAAATATATATAAATATATATTATGGCCCCTTACCATTACATAACCGTACTCCCATCGCCTGAACAAAGTCCATCTGCTGTGGCTTACATTTGCATGCCTGACCTGGAAATATCCATTCCGTCATTAGCGAACTGATACATGCAATCTGCAGGGGTTAGATACTGAGTCAAGCTCCTTCTACACTGTCCCATCAAATACCCTCAGGGCAGGGACAGCACGGGGGTTAGATACAGAGTAAAGCTCCCTCTACACTGTCCCATCAAACACTCCCAGGGCAGGTACAGGGGGTTAGATACAGAGTAAAGCTCACTCTACAGTGCCCCACCAGACACACTCAGGGCAAGTACAACATGAGGTTAGATACAGAGAAAAGCTCCCTCTACTCTGTCCCATCAAAGACTCCCAGGGCAGGTACAGCACGGGGTTAGATACAAAGTAAAGCTCCATCTACAATGTCCCATCAAACACTCCCAGAGCAGGTACAAACATGGCGTTAGATACAGAGTAAAGCTGCCTCTACACTGCCCCATAAAACACTCTCAGGGCAGCTACAGGGGGTTAGATACAGAGTAAAGCTCATTCTACAGTGCCCCACCAAACACACTCAGGGGAGGTACAACATGAGGTTAGATACAGAGTAAAGCTCCCTCTACACTGTCCCATCAAACACTCCCAGTGCAGGTACAGCACGGGCAGATTGAGAAATCAATACGTTATTTAGTTATATTTTGGTCTGTTCCCTGTCTATTCTCTCTCTCATTTCACTCCTCTAGTCACTGTCTCGCTCACCCGCTCTCACACACATTGCCTCTCCCTTTCACTCTCTGTCTCTGTCTCTCTCTCTGTCTCTTTCTCTCTCCCTCCCTCTCTCCCTGTCACTCTCTCCCTCTCTCCCTTTCTCTGTCTCTCTCTAGTTCTCTCTCTCTCTCTCTTTCACTCTATCTCACTCTCTCTCTTTCAACCTCTCTCTCTCTCCCTCTCTCTCACTCCTTCCCTCTCTCTATCTCTCTCTGTGTCTCTCTCTCTCTCTTTCGCCCGCAATCTCTCTCTACCTCCCTCTCTCTTGCAGGTTACTGGAACGCTACCAGAGCCTTTATGATCCTGTCGGCGACGTCCTGTTTCTCGGGGTTGATCGCGGGAGTGCTCGCTTTCGCTCACTCCTCGTTCTCCGAGAAGTTTAACCGCACCTTCACTGCAGGAATCCTCTTCTTCATCTCCAGTGAGTAGCGTTTCTGGCGAGTCATCACTGGCTGTAGTGTGAGAGAGGGAGAGAGAGAGAGAGAGAGAGATAGAGGGAGAGAGAGAGAGAGAGAGAGAGAGGGAGAGTCAGATAGAGAGCGAGACAGAGACAGAGAGACAGAGAGTGAAACAAGGCGAGAGAGAGAGCGAGAGAGAGAGAGAGACAGGGAGGGAGCGAGAGGCTGAGAGACAGAGAGATGGACAGACAGAGACAGAGAGAGAGCGGGCGAGACAGACAGAGAGAGAGAGATGGAGACAGGGAGAGAGACAAAGGAAGAGAGAGAGAGAGAGAGACAGAAAGAAATAGAAACAGACAGAGAGACCGAGGCAGAGATCGGGAGAAAGAGCGGCAGAGAAACAGAGATCGAGACTGAAAGAGAGGGAGATACAGAGACAGAGAGAGATAGAGGCAGAGAGAGAGAGAGAGAGAGAGAGACATAGAGAGAGAGGGACAGCCCAGAGCAGCGGTGATTGAGTGTGTGGGTCGGTGGGGCGGTGTGTGTGAGCAAGGTGCACGGACTGACACTGCGGTAACTTGGGGCGAGTGGGGGGCGTGTGGGAGAAGGGATGCTGCGGGAAGTGCACGGGTTGTAACGCTATGCTTTTCTCTCCATCTCGCCCAGCGTTCCTGGTGCTGCTGGCCATGGCTGTGTACACCGGGGTCACTGTCAACTCCTTGGCCAAGCGCTTTGGCGACTGGCGCTTCTCCTGGTCCGACACCCTGAGCTGGGTGGCCATGCTGCTCACCTTCTTCGCAGGTAAGGCACGGGGCGCTGCCGGTGAGGCCTGGAATATCCCACAGGTCAACGGCCATCCAAATGTGAGCTTTTCCACTTTGGTCTGGATGATTAAGAACATAAGATCATAAGAAATAAGAGCATTATTAGGCCACACTGCCTATCGGGCCTGCTCCAATGATCATGGCTGATCCGATCATGGACTCAGGTCCACTTCCCTGCCCGCTCCCCATAATCCCTTAATCCCTTATCAGTTAATACACTGTCTATCTCTGACTTAAATCTAATCAATGTCCCTGCTTCCACAGGTCTCTGGAGCAGCGTTTCAACAGATTTACAATCCTCTGAGAGAAGAAATTCCTCCTCATCTCAGTTTTAAATGGGCGACACTGAGAACTGAGCACTGATCTGTTCTATATATATCTGAGTTAGACCAAATTTAGAGCACTGTGCACAATTCTGGTCTCCATATAACTGGGTTAGACCACACTTGGAGCACTGTGCACAGCTCTGGTCTCCATGTACCTGGGTTAGACCACACTTGGAGCACTGTGCACAGTTCTGGTCTCCATCCACCTGGGTTAGACCACTCTTGGTGCACTGTGCACAGTTGCAGTCTCCATATACCTGGTTTAGAACACACTTGGAGCACTGTGCACAGTTCTGGTCCCCATATACCTCGGTTAGACCACACTTGGAGAACTGTGCACAGTTCTGGTCTCTTTGTTATAAAAATGATATCGAGGCACTTGAGAAGGTGCAAAAAAAATTACAAAGATGATGCCAGAACTGAGAAGTTACAAATATCAGGAAAGGCTGGAGTTCATATCTCTAGAGAAGAGAAGGCTGAGGGGTGCGCTGAAAGTGGTGTTTAAGATTATGAAGGGTTTCGAGAGGTTAAACGGAGAGAAGATATTTCCACTTGTTGGGGAGACCAGAACTAGGGGCCATCAATTTAAGAGTCACTAATAAATCCAA
The DNA here is from genome assembly GCF_044704955.1 of Pristiophorus japonicus. Classification (NCBI taxonomy): domain Eukaryota; kingdom Metazoa; phylum Chordata; class Chondrichthyes; family Pristiophoridae; genus Pristiophorus; species Pristiophorus japonicus. The sequence goes on along the minus strand of NC_092007.1, from coordinate 12,435,175 downwards.
TGGGGAATTCAGGAGAAACCTCTTTACCCAGGGAGGATTGAGAATGTGGAGCTCGCTCCCACAGGGAGGGTCGAGGCGAAAAGCAGAGATACATTTAAGGGGAAGCTGGATAAAGACATGAGGGAGAAAGGAATAGAAGGATATGGTGATGGAGTGAGATGGAGAGGGGAGGGAGGGGGCTGGTGTGGAGCATAAACCCCGGCACGGAGCGGTGGGGTATATGGCCTGTTTCTGGGCTGTAAATACTTTGTAGATCAACCTTAATCTCCAACTGGCACAATGACCAGCAATGATATAAACGTCCTCTTTTCTGAGTGGAAACAACAGTTCTTGAAATGCTTCCGTACTTTGTGGAATGAAGACACTTGTGACGAGAGAGGGCTATGTCACAATGCACAGCCAGCCCCGACAAACAGCAACGTGGTAAATGAGCAGATCAGTTTTATTTTGTTGATGTTGTTTGAGGGATAAATATTTGGCAACTCCCCTCTGCTCTTCTTCAAAATAATGGCAGTGGGATTTTTTACATTCCACCTGAGAAGGCAAACGCGGCCTCGGGTTTAATGTCTCATCTGTAAGACGGTACCTCCAACAGTGCAGCATTCCCTCTGTACTGATGCTCCAACAGTGCTGTGCTCCATCAGTACTGCCCCTGTGACAGTGTGGCACTCCCTCACTACTCCCCTCCGACAGAGCAGCGCTCCCTCTGTGCCGCCCCACCGAAAGTGCAGCGCTCCCTAAGTACTGCCCCTCTGACAGTGCGGCGCTCACACAGTACAGCCCCTCTGACAGTGCGGCGCTCTCTCAGTGCTGCCCCTCCAACAAAATATGCCCCCTGGTTCAAGCCTGTCCAGTCAGTGGGAATCAGCCTCTCATCATACCCTGTCAAACCCCCTCAGAATCCTGCATGATTCAATGAGTTCACCGTTCATACTTCTAAACCCCAGCACTGAAGCATGTCCTCAGTACTGCCGACAATGCAGAACTCCCTCAGCACTGCCCTTCCAACATGCAGCGCTGCCTCAGTACTGCCCTTCTGACAGTGAGGCACTCCCTGAGTATTGACCTTCTAACAGTGTCACACTCACTCATGAAAGCCCCTCTGACAGTGTAGCCCCTACTCCCTCACTATCTCTGTAACTTCCTCCTGCCTCTAAAACCCATCACTACCTCTGTAACCTCCTCCAGAACTTACACCCCTCCCGATCTCTGTAACCTTCTCCTGACCCTATAACCCCTCCCTATCTCCATATCCTCCTTGAGCCCCTGCACCCTTCCCTATCTCTGTAACCTCCTCCAGCCCCTACAACACTCCCTATCTCTGTAATCTGCACCAGCCCCCAAAACTCGTCCTATCTCTGTAACCTCCTCCAGCCCATATAAGAAGATAAGAACATAAGAATTAGGAACAGGAGTAAGCCATCTAGCCCCTCGAGCCTTCTCCGCCATTCAACAAGATCATTGCTGATCTGGCCGTGGACTCAGCTCCACTTACCCGCCCGCTCCGCATAACCCTTAATTCCCTTATTGGTTAAAAATCTATCTATCTGTGACTTGAATACATTCAATGAGCTAGCCTCAACTGCTTCCTTGGGCAGAGAATTCCACAGATTCACAACCCTCTGGGAGAAGAAATTCCTTCTCAACTCGGTTTTAAATTGGCTCCCCCGAATTTTGAGGCTGTGCCCCCTAATTCTAGTCTCCCCGACCAGTGGAAACAACCTCTCTGCCTCTATCTTTTCCATCCCTTTCATTATTTTAAATGTTTTTTAGGATCACCCCTCATCCTTCTGAACTCCAACGAGTAAAGACCCAGTCTACTCAATCTATCATCATAAGGTAACCCCCTCATCAGCCTAGTGAATTGTCTCTGTACCCACTCCAAAACCAGTATATCCTTCCTTTAGTAAGGTGACCAAAACTGCACGCAGTACTCCAGGTGCGGCCTTACCAATACCCTATACAGTTGCAGCAGGACCTCCCTGCTTTTGTACTCCATCCCTCTCGCAATGAAGGCCAACATTCCATTCGCCTTCCTGATTACCTGCTGCTCCTGCAAACTAACTTTTTGGGATTCATGCACAAGGACCCCAGGTCCCTCTGCATCTCAGCATGTTGTAATTTCTCCCCATTCAAATAATATTTCCTTTTACTGTTTTTTTTTTCCCAAGCTGGATGACCTCACACTTTCCGACATTGTATTACATCTGCCAAACCTTAGCTCATTCGCTTAACCTATCTAAATCTCTTTGCAGCCTCTCTATGTCCTTAAGCAACCCGCTTTCCCACTAAGCTTTGTGTCATCTGCAAATTTTGTTACACTACATTCTGTCCCCTCTTCCAGGTCATATATGTATATTGTAAACAGTTGTGGTCCCAGCACCGATCCCTGTGGCACACCACTAACCACCGATTTCCAACCCGAAAAGGACCCATTTATCCCGACTCTCTGCTTTCTGTTCGCCAGCCAATTCTCTATCCATCCTAATACATTTCATTTGACTCCACATACCTCTAAAGCCCCTCTCGATCTCTGTAACTTCCTCCAACCCCGACACCCCTCCCAATTTCTGTAACCTCCTCCAACCCCTACACCCCTCCCTAACTCTCTCACATCCATCAGCCTCAACACGCCTCCCTATCTCTGTAAGCTCCTCCAGCCCCTATACGCCTCCTTATATCGGTAACCTCTTCCAGCCCCTACACCATCCCTATCTCTATACCCTCCTCCAGTCCCTACACGTTCTCTATCTATGTAACCTCCTCCAGCCCTTAGATCCCTCCCTATCTCTGTAACCTCCTCCAGCCCCTACACCGCAGCCTATCTCTGTATCCTCCTCCAGCCCCTACAAACCTCCCTATCTCTATAACCTCCTCCAGCCCCTACACATTCTCTACCTATGTAACCTCCTGCAGCCCCTAGACCCCTCCCTATCTCTGTAACCTCCTCCAGCCCCTACACAGCTGCCTATCTCTGTATCCTCCTCCAGCCCCTACACACCTCCCTATCTCTATAACCTCCTCCAGCCCCTACACATTCTCTACTATGTAACCTTCTCCAGCCCCTAGACCCCTCCCTATTTCTGTATCCACCTCCAGCCCCTACTCCGTACCTATCTCTGTAACCTCCTCCAGCCTCTACACCCCTCCCAATGTCTGTCGCCTCCTCCAGCCCCTACACCCCTCACCACCTCTGTAACCTCCTCCATCCTCTACACCGCTCCGAATCTTTGTACCCTCCTCCAGCCCCGACACCGCTCCCGATTTCTGTAACCTCCATCAGCCCCAATATACCTCACTATCGCTGTAACATGCTTCAGGCCCTAAAGCCTTCCCTCTCTGTGTAACCTCATCCACCCCTACACCACTCGCTGTCTCTGTAACCTCCTCCAGCACTCACATCCCTCCCTATCTCTGTAAGCTCCTCCATCCCCTTCTCCCTCCCTATCTCTGTAACTTCCTCCTGCCCTTAAAACCCATCACTACTTCTGTAACCTCCTCCAGAACTTACACCCCTCCCTATCTCTGTAACCTTCTCCTGCCCCTACAACCCCTCCCTATTTCTGTAACATCCGCCAGCCCCGACACCCCTCCCTATCTCTGGAACATCCCCCAGCACCTACACACCTCCGTATCTCTGTAACCTCTTCCAGGCACTACCCCCTTCCCTCTCTCTGTATCTTCATCCAGCCCCTACACAACTCCCTATCTCTGTAACCTCCTCCAGCACCCACATCCCTCCCTATCTCTGTAACCTCCTCCAGCCCCTACTCCCTCCATATCTCTGTAAATTCCTTCTGCCGGTAAACCCATCACTACCTCTGTAACCTCCTCCAGAACTTACACCCCTCCCTATCTCTGTAACCTTTTCCTGCCCCTATAAGCCCCCCTATGTCTACAACCTCCTCCAGCCGGTACATACCTCGCTATCTCTGTAACCTCCTCCAGCCCCTACACACCTCCCTATCTCTGTAACCTCATCGAGCACCTACACCCCTCCCTATCTCTGTTACCTCCTCCAGCCCCTACACCCCTCCCTATCTCTGTAACCACCTCCAGCCCCTACACCCCTCCCTATCTCTGTAACCTTTTCCAGCCACCACAGCCCTCCCTATCTCTGCAACCTCCTCCAGCCCGTACATCCTGCCAGATCTCTGCCCTTGTCCAGTTCTGCCCTCTTTTGTATCCACACTGAATTCCATCCTCCCACCATTGGCGGCCGTGTCTTCAGCTGCCTCGGCCCCAACGTCTGGAATTCTCCCCTAACCTTCTCCGCCTCACTCTCGCTCTTTCCTTTTGAGACGTTCCTTAAAACTGTCCGCTCTGACTAAACTTTTGGTCATCCCGTCCGAAAAGCTCCTTGTGTGGCTCGGTGACAAGTTTTGTCTGAATTACGCTGCCACAACACACCTTGGGACGTTACACTCTTTTAACGGTGCTGTCTAAATGCAAGTTGTTGTTGCTTCTCTGGGCACCACAAAGGAATCTTGGGCCTCTCGTTTACCCCGTGGTCTCTTCACCCCCACTGCTTTCATCTCCTTATCTGAGGAAGAATACACTTGCCTTGGAGGTGGTGCAACAGAGGTTCACGAGACGGATTCCTAGGATGAGAGGACTGTCTTATGGTGAGAGATTTGTGGAGTGTGCCGATACTCTCTGGAGTTTAGAAGGATGAAAGATGATCATTTAGAAACACAAAAGATACTGATGTTAAATAGAGGAATAACATTAACTGTCCGCAAGTCCTCTGGCACTATTCCTTTGTCTAGTGATGTTTTAGATATACCTAATACAGCCTCGCCTATCTCTTCCCTACTTTCTTTATAATGCCTGGATGCAATCCATATGCACCAAATGTTTTATCCTCTCCATGTTTGACTAGTTTATAAATTGGCTCCCCCTTTCTATCTTAAATGTCTTCTTACGTTGTTTGGTTTCTTCTTCTACTGTCATGTCCACCCTGTTAATCCCCCTGTTAAATACTGAGGAATTGGGAGAGTGGGGAATGTGGGATTGGGAGGATGGTATCAGTGTGGGACAGGGGGATAGAATCAGTGTGGGAGAGGGATGATGTAAAATATTGGATAGGCTGGTTTTAGTTTTCTTTGGAACAGAGGAGTCTGTGGGAAGACCGAATTGAAGTTCACAAAATAACTAGAGTCTGAGATAGAGTCGATAGGAAGGACCTATTTCTCCTTAGCAGAGGGGTCAACAACAAGGAGGCATCGATTTAAAGTATTTGGTTGAAGGTTAAGAGGTGATTTGTGGGGAGATTTATTCACCCAGAGGAAGGTGGGGGTCTGGATCTCACTGCCTGAAAGGGAGATAGAGTCATAATCGCTCGCCACATTTAAAAAGTACTTGGATGTGCACTTGAAGTGCCGTAACCTGCAGGGCTATGGACCACGGGCTGGAAAGTGAGATTAGGCTGGGTAGCTCTTTGTCAGTCGGCACGGATACGATGGGCCATACGCCCTCATTGTGTGCAATATACTTCTGTGATTCTACGAATCTATGAAGGATGGAGTCAGTGTGGGATTGGAGGATAGTTGACATCACACCAGTTGTATCAGATAAAGATTCAGTGCTGCTAAACTGCAGCCTCCAATCAATATCTGCCATGTTGCTGGTTGTACAAGGCCGAGACAAGATCTGACACCATCAGCTCTTCAATCATGTCATGTCAGAGTCAGTAAACGCTTTGTTCTGCATTGGAGTGGTAGGCAATATCTGAAGGCAGAAATCTCTGACTTCGAACCAGCATGTCATACAAGCAGAGTCTCTCGGCCACTCCTCTTCTTGTACTTCCACCAGGAGCCCACTGACACAGGTCATTCGACAGATCATCATCTACCTTCAGAATTGCCATGGAGTTCGATAGGGGACCAAGTTTATTCCTGGGATGAGAGGATTGTCCTATTGACAATAGAGATTGAGTACAATGGGACTATACTCGCGAGAGTTTAGAAGTATGAGCGGTGATCTCATTGAAGCATGCAAGATTCTGAGGGGGATTGACAGGGTAGATACTGAGAGGATGTTTCCCCCAGGCTGGACGGGCTAAAACCAGGGGACACACTCTCAGGATAAGGGGTCGGCCATTTAGGACTCAGATGAGGAGGAATTTCTTCACCCAGAAGGTGGTGAATCTGTGGAATTATCTAACCACAGAGGAATGCTGAGTCTCGAGGAGGGACAGAATTTGCTGGACTTACCGTCGCCTGCCGCTGAGGTTTCTCGGCGGTCCTGATGTTTTCTGGATGCTCTCTCCTCCGAGCAAGTTTGGTGAGCTGATCACGCTGGCGGGGAGAGAAGTGCGCCAATGGTGGAGGGAGTAAGGGTTTCAGGTGATAGATGGGGTGCTGATCAAGCGCAATTTGTCATGGATGGCTTCGAGCTTCTTGATTGTTGTTGGAGCTGCACTCATCGATGCAAGTGAAGATGATTCCATTCTTCATATGGCCTGCCTGAGGTAATTGTATCTTATAATGGGCCGCAATTTTGTGAAGAAGAATTTGCACAGTTCACGAGCCGAAATGGTGTGAAAAGTAACAAGGCTCCATCGTACCACCCTGCTTCAAATGGTACAGCACAGCACAGAGTGCAAATTGTAAAACATGCTTTCATCAACAAATGTTGGATCCATATCCAAAGAAACGGCAATTGGCATTGGACCATAAATTGACAACTTTTTAAATTACTTATCAGAATACTCTTCATACAAATACGGCAGGACACCAGAACAGTTGTTCCTCAAACGACAGCAACACACCAGTTACTCGTTGCTAAATCCAAACTTGGCGCAGTCCGTGGAAGAAAAACAATCAAGAGAGAAAGAGAATCAAGGTAGAGGTAGAGTAAGAGAGAGAAGTGTGAAACTGAATTAGATGGTGAGATGGAAGAACCATCACCATAAATGGTTAAAGTGGTTACCAGGAAGAATAGTGATGATATGTGTTCCTCGCACATATTTAATCAAGAAGTTTGATCATGGAAAGATTAGGTTTGTTCACATTGATCATATTTTACCTAGAGATGTGGAAGGGGTTGAAAGTTGGAGTGATTTGATTATTTCTGATGAGTCAGTAAGTTTTTTACAAGTGGAGTACCAGTAGCAAATCCTACATCAGATGTTCTATAAACAACTCCAAGAGAAGGTCAGAATTTAAATCTGAGGCCGAGTCTGGAAGACAAACATTCTGAAGTTACAAAGAGTTCCCACGTAAATCAGGGGTTGCCCCTCGAATAAAACTCTCCTGAGGCACGCCTAGAATGAGTCTGAGTTCGACAACAAGTTTGGAAATTTCTCTTCGAGATCGAAGGTATCCTCTTAGAAAGAGAATATCTGTGGTTAAGTTTGATTTTTAAATATGGCAAAATATGTCCATATCTTTGCTGTGTATAACCATGCAAGTTATGTCTAATGATTATATTGTTATGATTGCTTCTTCATTAAGGAGGCAGAGGTGTAATATAGAGCACCACCTGGTGGACGACTGCGGCAATGCAACTCCTGATGTATAACATTTTAAGGGTCATGTGACACTTCACATGATGCCATTTTTCAGCAAGAGCCATCTTGTGTCATGTTTGTGTTACTAATGATATAAACAACATATCGCCGTTTTAGCCGATAAGACTTATACATTTTCTTTCCACTTTACAGAGATCGGACTTGTGAGACAAAAACAACACACATACAGGATGTTTGTTTTCTCACTCCTTTCCAGAAGTTATTTTTAATTAGAGCAATCGAAAGAATTACAAGCAACCATAATAGCATCAAGTGCACAATAATTTCTAATTATTAACCCGAACTGACCAATCCCATTAAAGTACGCTACATTTAAAAATTGCTTATATACTAAGTGATTACAATGCAAAGACTCTCACACATGAGTTAACTCCAGCCTTGGTACAAGATTGGAAATTAACCCCCTGATTATCTTGGTAACTGACCAGGTCACCACTCACATTAACTTCAGAGCTGACCTCACTTGTTAGTGCTATCCTTTACTCGTTTTCTGGATGTCTGCCCATCGTGTACTTAATTGTCGAGGTCTAAAACAAAGGGATAGTCTTTCACCATGGATAGTCTTTCATTCTCTTCACAGTTCCCAGTAAATGCATGTGAGAACTGTTTATTTGCTGTCGTGAGGTGATAAAACACACAAAACAATCTTTTGAATGAGCAAAGCCTTTTGGGTCGCTAAAAAATGGTCAATCCATGTTTTCAGCCATCTTGAACAGTTTGCAAGCAGAGTCATTCGCAGAAAATTAGACAAAAATGCAGTGGTCTCAGAGAGGTTGCAGTTTAGCAGCACTGAAGCTTTGGCTGATACACCCCAGGACCTTGTTAATGCAATGATGGTTTCTGCCTCTGCCAGCATTTTCAGGCAGTGAGTTCCAGAGCCCCACTACCTTCTGGGTGAAGAAACCTCTTCTCAAATTCCCTCTAAACCTCCTACAATTGAGTTTGCATTGATTCCCCCTGGTTGTCAACCCGTTGAAGCGATTGTTTGAGCACATCCCTGAAGTCCTGCCACATGAAGATGTAGAGAACGGGGTTGATGCAACTGTTGAAGTAGGCCAGGCTGCTGCTGACCTGGATGCCCACTCTGAGCGCCAGGGACGGCAGCTCCTCACGCGGGTGGAGCACGATGAGGATAGAAAGGATGTTGAAGGGTGCCCAGCACAGGAGGAAGGCCAGGATGACGACGGCGATGAACCTGAAGGACTTGCTGCTGCTGGGCACCATTCGGCCCCAACTCAGCTGCAGCCCGATGATGGTGTAACTGGTGGCGATGACCAGGAACGGGAGGAGGAACCCACCGAGGAAGTAGGTAAGGGTCACCGCTCTTTCCCGAGTGTAGGCCAGTTTATTCGCCCACTCTATCACCTGCTGGTAGTCCTCGCCTCCGTAATCCATCGTGCTCAGAGCTGCCTGCTCTATCACTGCCCACTCGCCCTCCAGCAGGTAGTCAGTGTAGCACCGTGTCTGATCATCCAGCGGTACCGTTTTACGGAAGACTAACGCTAATGATGGCAGCCGCCACCCACAAAACCAGGCTGAGCAGGGCGGACAGCCGTGGGCCGCGGTGGGTCCGGGACCAAATGGGCAGCACCACCGAGATGCAGCGGTCCACGCTGATGGCGGCTAGCGTAAAGATGCTGACGTGCAGACAGAGCACCAATGCCCCATAGCTGAGCTTGCAGAACAGCCAGCCAAAGGGCCAGTGGAAGTCCAGGGCAAGTTCGGTGAACGAGAGTGGGAGCAGCAGAGAGACGGTGAAGTCGGCCATGGCGAGGCTCAGCAACCAGACTGTGTAGGCAGTTCTCTTCATCTTGAAGCCGGTGGCCCAGATGACCAGCCCGTTGCCCGACACCCCCAGGACGCAGGTGACGACGTAGATCGCCATGCTGTAGGCATCAATCGCTCGCCAAATGCTGGAGAAGTCTTCAGTCCCCGGGGCATTGTGCGGAAACTCGCTGGAATTGGTCAGCTGGAGATCCTCAGGCTCCATTTCAGATGTCCCACCTGAAGAGATGGAGAGAGAGACAAGGCACAGGATAGCGAGAGAGTGAGAGAGAGTGAGTAAGAGAGAGAGAGAGAGCGAGTGCAAGTGAAAGACAGAGAGGTAGAAAGAGACAGAGAGCGAGAGAGTGAGAGGGAGTGAGCGAGAGAGGGAACGGGAGAGACAGAGAGAATGAAGGAAAGTGAGAGTGAAAGAGAGGCAGCGAGAGAGACAGAGAGAGAGAGAGTGTGATGGGGAACGAGACCGAGGGAGCGAGAGAGAGGGGGCAAGAGATTCAGAGACACAGAGAGAGAGGGAGAAAATTACCGGGATAGTGGGAGCGACAGAGACATCGAGAGATCGAAAGAGTGACAGAGTGAGATAGAGAGAGACAGAGGGAGCGAGAGAAAGAGGGAGGGAGCGAGAGAGGGAACCAGATAGAGAGAGACAGGGGGTGGAGCGAGAGAGAGAGGGAATAATCCATCAGTGTTGAACCCAGTATTGCAATCACAGAGATTGACACTTGAATTCCACCTGTGTAACATCGCCCGTCTCCGCCCCTGCCTCAGCCCATCTGCTGCTGAAACCCACGTCCATGCCTTTGTTACCTCCAGACATATCTATTCCAATGCTCTCCTGGACGGCCGACCTAATCGTGAGCTCATCCAAAACTCCCGTTTTTAACTCACACCTCGTCTCGTTGACCCATCACTCTCCCCCCTTCCCCATTGCTCACTGACCTACATTGAGTCTCATTCTGGCAATGCCTCAATTTTAAAATTCTCATCTTTGTTTTCAAATAACTCCAAGGCCTCCTCGCCCCCTCCCTCACTATATCTATAAACTCCTCCAGCCCACGGTGCGGCGCTCCCTCAGTACTGCCCCTCCAACAGTGCAGTGTTCCTTCAGTAATGCAGCACCTACAATGTCGGAAATGTCCTATCGGTTACAAAGACCCAAGATTTATGATAACACTGAAATTTCCCAATACAATGGACTTCATTAAAAAGAATAAAACAACTACAAATTCCCAGTTCAACACTACGGAGTACAGGTTCGGAAGTATCAACGAAACTGCAAATTCTCGAGCTTACCGATTTTAAATTCAACTTTGCAGTATATATGCCCCAAGTTATACAGTTACATACAATTGAAACAATGCATTCCTTCAAAATATCTATGCCTCTAAGTTAACTGGTAACGCACTATCTTTCTGGCAATTACTGTGCCCAAATTGGCTTACGTATAATCCTCTAGGTGATCCGCCCGACTGGATTAAAATTTACGTGTCTTTGACTGGCCAGCCTCTATCACCTCCCGTCGATATTCATCTCTTCGCTCCACAGTGTGAGCAAACCTTTTTCCTGCTTCATTAATACTCCACATCCAACTTGCACCTCATGGTATCCTGCTGTCCAGTTCTGGTTGGCTAGAGATAATATATTCCTCTTGTTGATTGGCCAATGTTGATGCCCGTCAACGCCGCATTTTCCTTTTTGATTACAAACTACTTGTCCAATGCCCCGAGCTTTCCTTCACCCTGTTGACAGACGTCATTTTTTCGTATCCCATCAGCCTTCAGTCCAGCCTTAATTGTCTCTCATGTAACAAGATAAGTTGATATTCCCACAGTACTCTGAGAAGATGTACAAATTCCAACTAGCACTTTAGGCACCAAGTATTAAACGTAACACTTCGAGAAGACGTACACAATCCACCCAACTGTTTATGCACCACATAAAGGAAGTATTTAAAATACATATTAAAATATATTCAAATACATATGCTGTTTTTTGTTGGGTATTTTGTTGGGACAGTGCAGAGGGAGCTTTATTCTGTATTTAACCTGTGCTGTATCTGCCCTAGGAGTGTTTGATGGGACAGTACAAGGAGATTTACTCTCGATCTAACGCTGCACTGTACCTGCCCTGGGAGTGTTTGAATTTGCTTCCATTTGCAACAGTGCCACCATTAATCTTGATCAACAAAGTATCTTTGTTAATTTGATTTTCTGAACAGAAACAGTATGGTGCAGGGGAAGGGCCTCGAGTGGAGCATACATGCCAGCATGGATTGGTTGGTTCGAATAGCCTGTGTCTGTACTGTATACCCTGTGTAATGTAGATGTGTGTAGTTCGAGGAGTGATCTCAAACCACGCACCACACTCATGGTCTGCAGAGCTGTAGTGATACCCGCCCTCCTATATGCTTGAGAGACATGGACTATGTACAGTCGACACTTCAAAGCACTGGCGATGTAACACCAACGTTGCCTCCGCAAGATACTGCAAATCCCCTCAAGAGGATAGGCGCACCAACGTCTGCGTTCTCTCTTAAGCTAACATCCCCAGCATCGAACCACCGACCACACTCGAGCAGCTCCACTGGATGGGCGACATCGTTCGCATGCCCGAGTGTAGACTCCTCAAACAGGCACGCTACGCTGAGTTCCGTCACGGAAAGCAAGCCCCAGGTGTGCAGAGGAAACACTTCAAGGACACACTCCAAGCCTCCTTGAATAAATGTAACATCACCACCGACTCTCGGGTATCCTTAGCCCGAGACCCGCTCAAAGTGGAGGAGGAGCATCCGGGAAGGCTCCGAATATCTTGAGGCTCTTCCCCGGGAGCACACGGAAGCCAATCGCAAAAAGCAGAATCAGCGCATGGCGATCCCAGGACCACACCCACCTGTCCCTCCAACCAACGTTTGGCCCACCTGTGATAGAGGCAGTGGGTCCCGCATTGGTCACCTCAGTCACATGAGAACTCGTGTTTGTGTGGAAGCAAGTCTTTCTCGACTCTGAAGGACTGCCAATGAAGAAGAAGGAGAGATGTATGTAGTACATCTAGTCCTCGTAGTCTTCGCATTTATTGCAAGTGTGATGGAGTATGAAAGCAGACAAATCCGGCTGCAACTGTACAGGGTATTGGTGAGACCGCACCTGGAGTACGGCCTACAGCTTTGGTCACCTTATATAAAGAAGGATATACTTGCATCGGATGCAGTTCAGAGAAGTTTCATGAGATTGATTCCTGAGATCAAAGGGTGATCTTATTGAAACATGTAAGATTCTGACGGGGTTGAAAGGGTAGATGCAGAGAGGATGCTTCCCCTTCAGGGCGCATGTGGAACTTGCGGGCACAGTTTCAGAATAAGGGGCCGCCCGTTTAAAACGGAGGTGAGGAAGAATTTCTTCTCTCAGAGGCTTGGGAATCTATCGAAATATCCACCCTAGAGAGCTGTGGAGGCTAAGTCAGAGAATATATTTATGGTGGAGATAGACAGATTCTTGAATGATAGGGGAATCAAAGGTTATGGGAAGCGGGCAGGAAAATGGAGTTGAGGCCAAGATCAGATCAGCCATGTTCTTATTAAATGGCGGAGCAGGCTCGAGGGGCCAAATGGCCGACTCATGCTCCTAATTTTTCTTATATGTGCTGTGTTGCTGTACCTGTGTGTGTGTAAGTGTGAGTGTTTCTGTGTAAGACTTACGTTAATTACGACAGGTTTCAGCCTGTAAAGTTTATGGCTTTTCCCTACACTTTACAGAGTTGGACTTGTGAGACAAAAACAACACAGACTCCGGGTGTAAGTCACCCACGACTATCTAGGGGTTATCTTTACTTAGAATAATCAAAATAGATACAAGCAATCACGATAGAATCCAATAGACAATAATTCTCATGATAAAGCCGCAGCGACCAAACCCATTGAAGTATTCCTTAACAGTTAAACATTGTCGACTGCCGAAGTGATTGCAATGCAAATGCACTCCCACCTGAGATTTAACTCCAACCGTGGTCAGCGATTGGAAATTAACCCCCTGATTCTCTTGATAACTGACCAGGTCACCAATCGCTTGATTGCAGTGCTGCCCGCACATGTTACAGCCATTATATGCTGTTTTTTTCTGGATGTCTTCGCACCATGTACGTAATTGTCCAGGGAAAGTCTTTCGCGATGAATATATCTTTCATTCTCTTATTTCCTTGTTGCAGCTCTGTTACCGTTCCCAATGTCATTTTCTAGCTGGGGCATGATAAAATTCTGGAGAAAGTCTTTTAAGTCACTACAAATGGTCAAACCAGGTTTTCGCTAGCATGGTAATTAGCAGAAAATGACACAAAATATTGCTGTCGACTTACAGATCCAACTTGAAGTGACTGGATTCGCACCTTTCGATTCCCTATCACTTTTAGTTCAGTTCGTCATCCTCTCCTTTTGTCAGTGTTTCCTCTATCAGCCTGAGCCACTCTTATTGCTGACGTCTCCTGTTAACATGCCAGGTTATAATCAGACAATACAACGCAATCCCGAGCTATACAACGATCAACACATGCGAGGAAATCCGTATCCAAGGAGGAATTTCGCTGTTCCTTTCAATGTCGCACCAGGACGAATCATCAGCAATCACAGACACTACTTTACGTAGTGGTTTTGGGACTGTTTAACACGTTTCATTAACTCTGTCAAGTGTTCTAGTGGAACTGGGATGTCACAGCCAAATCAAGCCATGTACTGATGCGATTGCTCCTTTAAGTCATCTTCTACAGTGACATCTGCTTGTCTGTGCGGATAAATGCTCAATGAAACCCGGGCCCCAATTCTCACAGTTTGGGCTGGGGTATAGCAAACATTTCCCGCCGCGAATCAGCAAGTCAGGTTGGTACCATATTGGTAGTCCTGCTGTATGGAGGTAACACAGTATTCACCCTTCACTAAATATGCAGATCATACGGGGAAAATGCTGTCCCGCAATTATCTGCACGGTGCAAGCCCATGCTATCCCATCCCACTTAAACCCGCACGCTGGGACTGCACGTTCTACCGCATCATAAGGGCAAGTGAGTATCCCTGAACTTCAGCACACCCAGGTCGGTCTGGGGCTACCCATGTTGTCCCAGTCACCCGGGTCACATACTGCGGGGCTTCATTGCATCCGAGCAAATGGTCACCCAGGTTAATCCTACTTGGAACAAAGGATTTGAGTTTGTTTTCTCTATCATGATTGGGTAATAACATACTGTGTCTTACAGTGTGATGTCGCTCTGTTCCTGTAGACCGCACTCGTGCCTCACCGAGTATACCTGTACCAATCTTCTAACTTGGCACAGAGTCTGCACCAGTTGTTAAGTGCACAGTGCTCTCAGATGTCGATCAATTGCCCTAAAGTGGAGCTTTCCCTCAGCAATATTCTGCAGGTTTTCTAGAGGCTCGTTCCACCCATCAAGATCCGCACCTTGCACGTACATTTCGCGTGGGCAGACTGTAGCTAGTGGGGTGCCGCAGGGATCAGCGCTGGGGCCTCAGCTACTTACAATCTATATTAATGACGTTGATGAAGGGACCGAGTGTAAAGTATCCAGGTTTGCTGATGATACAAGGCCAGGTGGAACAGTAAGCTGTGAGGAAAAGTCAAAGCGCCTGCAAAGGTCTATAGATAGACTATGTGAGTGGGCAGATGGAGTATAATGAGGGGAAATGTGAGGTTATTCACTTTGGTAGGAACAATAGAAAAACAGAATATTTTTTAAGTGGTGAGAAACTTTTAAATGTTGGTGTTCAGAGAGATTTGAGTGTCCTTGTGCAAGAAACACAGAAAGCTAGCACACAGGTACAGCAAGCAATAAGGAATGAAAATGGCCTGTTGTCCTTTATTGCATGGAGGTTGCAGTATAAGAGTAAGGAAGTCTTGCTAGCATTGTACAGGGCCTTGGTGAGACCACACCTGAAGTACTGTGCACAGTTTCGATCTCCTTATCTAAGGAAGGATATACTTGCCTTGGAGGCGGTACAACGTACGTTCACTAGACTGATTCCTGGGATGAGAGGGCTGTCTTATGGTGAGAGCTTATGTAGAATGGGCCTATAGTCTCTGGAGTTTAGAAAACAGAGAGGTGATCTCAGTGAAACATACAAAATGCTTACAGCACGTGACAGGGTGGATATTTCCAATGGCTGGAGATCTTTTAAACAGAATTCGGAGCATCTAACTTCAAGGCTGAAGCTTATCTTTTGCAGAACAAATGGTGTTCTGTGCCTTTCATAACAACAATAATTTTTATTTATTTGCGTGACATATATTTAAAATAGCTCTGCACCTGCTGTTTTAACCTAAGATGTAATTCAATTGTGGATACAAGATATCATTCACATTCTTAAACAAACGCATTCGTAAAACTTCGAAAATATTGACCCCTGCAATGGGTTATGAAGTTGAGGTGCCAAAACACGTCATAACAAAAAAAAAACATGGCTCAAGTACCTCTCTCAAATAATACATGTGTATATAGACATAATTCAATTAACCTACTTATCAGCATAAGCAATTGTCTAACATCCACGACATGATTACAATGGGTTAAATGGATTTTAGCTCTAAGTCCATAAAGGTGGGTGGAGCTAAGACAAACATACAGATACTCTCTTTTCTAAAGACTGGCTTTGGAGCACACAAAAAATTCTTCAACTCCCCAAATATTCAGGTTCGGTAAGTCTCGCAACAAATGCAGATTTTCCATGCAAAATGGAGTTTCAGCATTCTTTCAAGCTTTTTTCACTGAGTGAAATCCGATGTTTTTGTACTTTTTTTTTGGCAGCATCACTGACAATGTTTGTTGGCAGTTCAACTTCCCCTTTAATCTCCGCTCCTTTAAAAACTTTTGAATTCGCAAATCCTTTTGGGTCACTAATAATTGGTCAACCCATGTTTTCAGCCATCTTGCAGCAGTGTGCAAGCACAGTTATTAGCAGAAAATGAACCACCATGAATGCTGTAGTCTTACAGATGCTGTAGTTTAGCAGCACTGAAGCTTTGCCGGATATATCCCTGTACTTTTTAAATGCTATGAGGGTTTCTGCCTCTGCCACCCTTTCAGGCAGTGAGTTTCAAACCCCAACCACGCTCTGCGTGAAGAAGCGTCCCCTCAAATCCCCACTAAACCTCCTACAAATGAGTTTGCATTAATTCCCCCTGCTTGTCATCCCATTTAATGACTTCTTGAGCTTGTCCCTGAAGTCCTGCCACTTGAAGATAGAGAGGACGGGTTGATGCAGCTGTTGACGCAGGCCAGGCTGTAGCTGAGCTGGATGCCCACCATCAGCGCCATGGGCCAGTCTTCGTCTTATGGGTAGAGCAGCAGCGCGAGGATAGAAAGGATGTGGTGGGGCGCCCAGCACAGGAGGAAGGCCAGGATGATGGTGGCCTTGAACCTGAAGGGCTTGCCGCCGCTGGGCGCCAAGCGGTCCCATCTCAGCTGCAGCCCAATAATGGCGTAGCTAGTAGTGATGACCAGGAACAGGAGAAGGAACCCGAGGAGGAAGTAGGTGATGGTCAACACTAGGTACCAGGCGTCATACAGGCTCTTCGAACGCTCGGGCACCACCGAGTGGTCCTCCTCTCCATGGTCCGTCATGTTCAGAGCCGCCCCCTCACTCTCGTGCAGGTAGTCGGTTATAGTACCACATGTGGTCATGCCAGGACACCAATTGTCAGAAGACGAACGATGGCGCACTCCCGATGGCGGCCCCCACCCACACCCCTCAGGCTGAGCAGGGCAGTCACCCACAGGCCGCCGTGCGTCCGGGACCAGATGGGCAGCACCACCGAGACACAGCGGTGCACGTTAATGGCGACCAGTGTGAAGACGCTGGCGTGCAGACAGAGCGCCACCGCCCCATAGCTGAGATTGCAGAGCAAAGGGCCAGCGTAATTCCAGGGCGAATTCGGTGATGGTGAGAGGGAGGAACAGAGAGACGGTGAAGTCAGCCATCGCAAGGCTCAGCAACCAGACAGCGTAGGCTGTTCTCTTCAGGTTGAAGCCGGTGGCCCTGAGGACCAGCCCATTGCCCGCTACGCCCAGGACGCAGGTGACGATGTAGATCACAATAGCGCAGGCGTGCATCACTCGCTTCATGCTGGAGTAGTCTTCAGTCATTGTGTGTAACCTCGCTGGACATGGTCTGCTGAGGATCCTCCGGCTCCATTTCAGATGTAGCACCTGAAGACACGGAGCGAGAGAGAGAGGGAGAGAGCGTGCGAGAGAGTGAGCGAGAGAGGGAGCAGGAGAGAGTGAGTGAGAGCGAAATTAAGACAGAGAAGTAGAAGAGATACAGGGAGAAAGAGAGAGAGAGAGCAGCAGAGAGTGAATGAGAGAGAAAGGTAGGGAGAGAGAGAAATAGGGAGAGAGTGAGAGAGAGCAAGAGAAAGAGAAGGAGAGTGACAGAGAGGGAGATGGAATGAGAGGGACAGAGAGGGAGGATGAAAGAGAGGGGTCGAGAGAGAGACAGAGAGAGAGAGAGAGGCAGAGAAATAGAGAGAGCGACAGAGGGAGCGAGAGAGAGGCACAAAGAGAGACGAGAAAAACAGAGAGAGAGAGAGGGAGTGAGAGAGAGGGAGTGAGAGACAGAGACACCAAGAGATAGAGAGAGAGAGAGTATGCAGGAGAGAGAGAGATTGAGAGAGAGAGGGAAGCGTCCATTAGAGTTGACCCCAGTATGAGAATCACGGAGATTGACACTCTATTTCCATCTCCGTAACATTGCCCATCACCGCTCTCCATCAGCCCATCCATTGCTGAAACCCTGATCCATGCGTTAGTTAAAACCAGACATGTCTATTCTAAGCCACTCCTGGCTTCATATGCTCATCCAAAACTCTCATCTTTTAACTCACACCAAGTCCCGTTCAGCCACCAAGTCCTACACCGTCGCAGGCGCCCTCCCCACCACGCCCGCCCCGTTGCTCGCTGACCTACATTGGCTCTCATTCAGGTAACACCTCGATTTAAAAATTCTCATCTTTATTTTCAAATTTCTCCGTGGCCTCCTCGCCCCCTCCCTCGCTGCATTTGTAAACTCCTCCAGACCACAGTTCAGCGCTCGCACAGTCCTGCCCGTGCGACAGTGCGGCGCTCCCTCAGTACTTCCCCTCCGACAGTGCAGCGCTCCCTCAGTACTTCCCCTCCGATAGTGCGTGCTTCATCAGTAATGTCCCACCCCATCAGTGCAGCTCTCCCTCAGAACTGCCCCTCCAACAGTTCAGCGCTCCCTCAGTATTGCCCATCCTACAGTGCTGCGCTCCTTCACTTATGCCCGACATACAGTGTAGAACTTTTCCAATGGCTTCAAACACTAAGACTTGTAAGGAAACCTAAATTTTCCAATACAATGGACTTCAATAAATTCCTATTTCATTACTACTGAGTGCAGGTTCGGAAGTATCAAAACAATTGCAAATTCTCGAGCTTACCGATTTTAAATTCAACTTTGCAATATACATGCCCCAAGTTATACAGTTACAAACAGCTAAAACAATTCATTCTTACACATTATCTATGCCTCGAAGTGAACTGGTAACTCACAATCTTTCTGGCAATAAATTTGTCCAAACTGGCTTATGAATAATCGGCTGGTTGATCCGTCCGACTTGATTAAAACTTTTGAGTATTCAGCTGTCCGGCCTCCAACACCTCCCGTCTTTTGTCATCTCGATACTCCAGAGAGTGAACAAACTTTGTCCTTCTTTATTTATACTCCACATCCAACTGGCACCTCACCGTATCCTGCTGTCCTGTTATGTTTCGCGAGAGATCGCATCTCCCTTTTGTTGATTGGCCAATTCTGATGCCCGTCAATGCCCCGTCTTCCTGTTTGAATACAGCCTGCTGGTCCCATCCACCGAGGTTTCATTCATCCTGTTTAGGAACGGGATTTTTACATCTCCCATCGAACTTCAATCCACTCTTAAGTGTCTCTCATGTAATTACATTTTCCACAGTACTCTGAGAAGATGTACAAATTCCATTAAAACTTTAGACACCACGTACATCAATATAGCATATCGAGAAGATGCAAATAATCCACCCAACTCTTTACGCACCACAGCTAGGAAGTATATAAAAGTATATATTAAAATAGAAACAAATACATATTATGGCTCCTTAGATTCATGTAACCTATTCCCATCGCCTGATTAAAATCCTTCTGCTGTGGCTTATATTTGCATGCCTGTCCTAGCAATATCCATTGCGTCATTAGCAAACTGATACATGATACCTGCACGGGTTAAGTACAGAGTAAAGCTCCCTCTACACTGTCCCATCAAACACTCCCAGGGCAGTTACAGAACGGGGTTTGATACAGAGTTAAGCTCCCTCAATATTGTCCCAACAAACACTCCCAGGGCAGGTACAGCAAGGGGTTAGATACTGAATAAACCTCCCTCTACAGTGTCCCTATCAAACACTCCCAGAGCAGGTTCAGCACGGGGTCAGATACAGAGTAAAGCTCCCTCTACATTGTCCCATCAAACACTCCCAGGGCAGGTACAGGGGGTTAGATACAGAGTAAAGCTCCCTCTATAATGTGCCACCAAACAAACCCAGGGCAGGAATCGATAACCCACTCCCCATAACCCTTTATTTCCTTATCATTATAGAAATGGTCTACCTCTGTCTTAAACTTAATCAATATCCCGCCTTCCACAGCTCTCGGAGGCAGCAAATTTCACAGATTTACAACCATCTGAGAGAAGAAATTTCTTCTCGTCTCTGTTTTAAATAGTCGGCCCCTTATTCTAAGACCATGCCCTCTAGGTCTATTCTCCCCCATCAGTGGAAACATCCTCTCTGCCTCCACTATATCAAGCCCCCTCATAATCTTATACATTTTGATAAGATCACCTCTCATTTTTTCTGAATTCCAATGAGTAAAGGCCCAATCTACTCAACCATTCCTCATAAGTTAACCCACTCATCTCCGGAATCAACCTCGTGAACGTTCGCTGAACTGCCTCCATAGCAAGAATATCCTTTCGTAAATATGGAAAACAAAACTAGATGCAGCATTCCAGGTGTGGCCGCAGCAATACCTTGTATAAGTGTAGCAAGACATACCTGCTTTTATACTCCTTCCCCTTTGCAATAAAAGCCAATATTCCATTGGCCTTCCTGATCACTTGCTGTACCTGCATACTAAACGCCAGCATGGACTGGTTGAGCCGAATGGCATGTTTCTGTGACGTATATCCTGTTTCGAAGTAGATGTATGCAGTTGAAGTGTGATCTCAGGCCCAGCATTAATCTCATTTTCTGCAGGACTGCAGTGATACTGTTGTATAAATGGACTTGTATTTACTGTTTACAACCACCAGAGGGCTCATTCCCTGGAGTCACGAGGGGTCCCATAATCCCTTGGGAGCACAGGTGTTTCACAAGGCTTCACAGGTTTGAGAGGCACTCTGGAGACCTGCAATTAAAGACTAAAGTCACACTTTAATTTGATCTCACAGCATTCAGTCTGACTCTTCCTCCATACACTACAACTGGCGATGAGATACAGATAGCGAACCCAAAGATGCAGAGAACAGTGGGCATCCTGGAGAAATTTTTGAAGGGAGATGATTGGGAAACTTTTGTGGAGCGACTCGACCAATACTTCGTGGCCAACGAGCTAGAAGGGGAAGAGAGCACTGACAAACGTAGAGTGATCCTCCTCACTCTCTGTGGGGCACCAACGTATGGCCTCATTTAGAATCTGCTCAGTCCAGCAAAACCCACGGAGAAATTGGGCGATGATTTGTGCACACTGGGCCGAGAGCATTTGAACCTGAAGGAAAGTGTTCTGTTCTACACCTCAAAAGGTGAGGTATATCGCCGAGCTGACAGGCCTTGCAAGACTTTGCGAATTTGAAGGATATTTGGAGCACAAGCTCAAAGACTTTTTCGTACTTGGCATTGGCCACGAAAGCATACTTCACAAGCTTTTGACTGTAGAGACCCCAACCTTGAGTAAGGCCATAGTGATAGCCCAGCCGTTCATTGCCACTTGTGGCAGAACTAAGCGAATCAGTCAGCACACAAGTGCTGCTACAAGTACTGTGAACAAAGTGATGTTGTTTTCGAATCGTAACGTACAGTGTAGGTCACACATATCTGCAGCTACACGTCCGCAAATGTCTCAGAGTCCACCATCAAGAGTGATGAATCAGGGCCATTAACACCTTGTTGGCGCTGTGGGGATTATCATCGTTTCCATTCATGTCGATTCAAAGGATACGTTTACAAGTGCTGTGGAACAATGGAACCCTTCCAACCAGTGTGCAGGCGAGCAGCTAAGCCTGTTAAACCTGCAAACGACCATGTTGCAGAGGAGGACAGATCCACGGAGGATCACGATGAACCAGAGCCTCAGAGGCAGAGTTGCATGGGGTGAACACATTCGCCACGAATTGTCCCCCGATAATGCTGAATGTTGAACTGAATAAACTCCCACTGTCAATGAAGCTGGACATGGGTGTGAGCCAGTCCATCATGGGCAAAAATACTTTTGAAAGTTTGTCGTGCAACAAGGCCTCAAGGCCAGTCTTAACTCCAGTTTGCACGAGACTAAGAACTTACACTAAAGAACTGATTCCTGTAATCGACAGTGCTACCATAAAAGTCTCTTATGATGGAGCGGTGCACAAGCTCCCACTCTGGGTGGTAGCGGGCAATGGTCCCATGCTGCTCGGCAGGAACTGACTGGGAAAAATACGCTGGAAGGGGAACGACGTCCGACCGCTATCGCCTGCTGGCGACACTTCCTGTGCCCAGGTCTGAAACATATTTCCTTCGCTGTTCGAACCAGGCATCGGGAAATTCCAAGGAACAAAAGTGCAGATGCACTTAATCCCGGGGGTGCGCCCAATCCATCACAAGGCGAAAGCAGTACCGTACATGATGAGAGAAAGGATAGAGATCGAACGAGACCAGCTGCAACGAGAGGGCATCATTTCACCGATCGAGTTCAGCGAGTAGGCCAGTCCTATTGTCCCAGTGCTCAAGGGAGATGGCACAGTCACAATCTGTGGCGATTACAATGTAACTATCAATCGTTTCTCCCTGCGGGACCAACATCCACTACCAAAAGTCGACGAACTCTTTGCAACACTGGTGGGAGGAAAGACGTCCACGAAGCTGGATCTGACCTCAGCCTACATGACGCAGGAACTGGAGGAATCATCGAAGGTCCTCACCTGCATCAACACGCACAAAGGTCTTTTTGTTTATAACAGATACCCGTTTTGAATCCGATCAGTGGCGGCGATATTCAAGAGAAGCATGGAAGGTTTACTGAAGTCGGTCCCAGACACCGTGGTCTTCCAGGATGACATCTTGTTCACCGGTCAGAACACGGTCGAGCATCTGCAGAACCTGGAGGAGGTTCTTATTCGACTCAACCGCGTGGGGCTCAGGTTAAAACGCTCGAAGTGCATTTTCCTGGCGCTTGAAGTGGAGTTCCTGGGAAGGAGGATTGCGGTGGATGGACTCAGGCCGACCAACGTGAAGACGTAGGCAATCGAGAATGCACTGAGGCCACAGAACGTGACGGAGCTGCGGTCGTTTCTGGGACTCTTGAACTACTTTGCTAACTTCTAACCGGGTCTCAGCACCCTGCTAGCATCACTACATGTCTTACGAGGAAAAGGGGGCGAATGGGCTTGCGGAAAAAGCCAAGAAATGCCTTTGTAAAAGCGAGAAAATTGTCATGCTCAAACAAATTGCTTGTGTTGTATGATCCATGTAAGCGTTTGGTATTAGCATGTGATATGTCGTCATATGGCGTCCGGTGTGTATTGCAACAAGCTAATCATTTTGGGAAACTGCAACCGGTTGCTTATGCATCCAGGTGTCTGTCTAAGGCGGAGAGAACCAAAAGCATGATTTAAAAAGAAGTTTTAGCGTGTGTTTATAGGTTAAATAAAATGCATCAATATCTGTTTGGGCTAAAATTCATATTGGAAACTGACCATAAGCCACTCATATCCTTGTTTTCCGAGAGTAAAGGGATAAATACCAACGCATCGGCCCGCATCCAAAAATGGGCGCTCACGTTGTCCACATACAACTAAGCCTTCCGCCACAGGCCAAGCACAGGAAACTACGCCTATGCTCTCAGTAGGCTGCCATTGCCCACGACGGAGGTGGAAATGGCACAGTCCGCAGATCTAGCCATGGTTATGGAAGCATTTGAGAGTGAGAAATCACCCATCACTGCCCGGCAGATCAAAACCTGGACAAACCAGGACCCCTTATTATCTCCAGTCAAAAGCTGTGTGGTTCACGGGAGCTGGTCCAGTGTCCCAGTGGAAATGCAGGAAGAGTTAAATCCGTTCCAGCAGCGCAAAGATGAAATGTCTGTACAGGCAGACTGCCTTCTGTGGGGAAATCGAGTAGTGGTCCCCAAGAAGGGCAGAGACACTTTCATCAATAGCCTTCACAATACCCACCCAGGCATTGTAATGATGAATGCGAAAGCCAGATCCCACGTGTGGAGTCCCGGCATTGATGCGGACTTGGAGTCCTGCGTTCACAGATGTAATACATGCTTGCAGTTCAGTAATGTACCCATGAGGCACCGCTAAGTTAATGGTCCAGGCCCTCCAAACCGTGGCTTCGGGTCCAAGTCAACTATGCAGGCCTATTCTTGTGTAAAATGTTCCTTGTGGTTGTAGATGCGTACTCCAAGTGGAATAAATGTGAGATAATTGTATTAAATTATGGACAAGGTCCCAAGTGGCTTCCCGGCACTGTCGTGGCCAAAGAGGAGAGCAGGGTGTTTCGGGTCAAACTTACAAATGGATTAATTCACCGGAAACACTTGGACCAAATCAAAATCAGATTCATGGACTACCCTGAGCAAGCCACATTGGAACCTACTTTTTGGATCCCCCAACACACACACCTGTGGCAACCGACACTATGGTTGACCACAAAGCAGAACCAATCATTCACAGCAGCCCTGCAGGGCCCAACACACCAGGCAGCCCAGCAAGGCCAGCTGCACAGCAGCCCAGCGAGGGCCCAACAAATGTCTCAACAACACCAGCTTTCACACCGAGACGATCAACCAGGACAAGAAGGGCCCCAGATCGACTCAGATTGTAAATAGTTACACTATTGACTTTGGGGAGGAATGTTATTTTATATGTGGACTTGTATTTACTCTGTACAGCCATCAGAGGGCTCATTCCCTGGAGTTCCAAGGGATCCCATAATACCTTGGGAGCACAGGTATTTAAGAAGGCTTCACAGGTTGGAGAGGCACTCTGGAGACTTGCAATAAAATACTACGGTCACACTTTACTTTGAGCTCACCGTGTTCAATCTGACTCTTTCTCCATACACAATAGATACCCACCCTCCTATATGCCTAAGACACATGGACAATATACAGTCGGCACCTCAAAGCACTGGAGAAGTACCACCAACGCTGCCTCCACAAAATCCTGCAAAGTCCCTGGGAGGATAGGTGCACCAACGTCAGCGTTCTCTCTCAGGCCAACATCCCCAGTATCAAGGTGCTGACCACACTCGATCATCTCCACTGGGCGGGCCACATCATCTGCATGCTCGATGCTAGACTCCGAAACAGGCACTCTACTCCGAGCTACGTCACGGCAAGTGAGCCCCAGGAGGGCAGAGGAAACTCTTCAAGGACACCCTCAAAACCTCCTTGAATATATGTAACATCACCAACGGCTCTTGGGTATCCCTGACCCAAATCCACTCAAAGTGGAGGAGAAGCATCCGAGAACGTGCTGAATACCTCGAGTCTCTTTCACGGGAGCACCGAATGCCAAGCGCAAACAGCGGAATGAGCGCATGACAAGCCAAGAACTCCACCCACCGATCCCTCCAACCACTGTCTGCCCCAGACACCGCCTGTGACAGAGTCTGTGGGTCCCGCATTGGGCTCATCAGTCACCTGAGAACTCGTGTTTGTGGAAGCAAGTCATCCTCTACCCCGAAGGACTGCCTGAGAAGATGACCTGTATGTAGTCCGTCTAGTCCTCGTAGTGTTCACCTTTATTGCAAAGGGGATAGAGTATCAAGGCAGACAAGTCCCGCGACAACTCTGCAGGATATTGGTGAGGCCGCACCTGGAGTACAGCGTCCAGATTTGATATTTTTATTTAAGGAGGGATATACTTGCATTGGAGGCAGTTCAGTGAAGGTTCATGAGGTTGATTCCTGAAATGATGGGGTTGTCTTTTGAAGAAACTTTCAGCAGGTTGGGCATATATTGGAGCTTAGAAAAATGAGAGGTGATTTTATTGAAATGTATAAGATTCCGAGGAGACTTGACAGTGTACATGCAGAGAGGATTCTTCCCCTTGTGGGGGAATCTAGAAGTAGGGGGCATATTTTCAGAATAAAGGGGCGCCCATTTAAAACGGAGATGGGTAAGAATTTCTTCTCTGAGAGACTTGTGAATCTCTAGAATTCTCTTCCCCAGAGAGCTGTGGAGGGTGGGTCAGTGAATATATTTATGGTGTTGATAGACAGATTCTTGAATGATAGGGGAGTCACAGAGTATGGGGAGCAGGCAGGTTCGTGGAGTTGAGGCCAAGATCAGATCAGCTATGATCTTATTGATGGCGGAGCCGGTTCGAGTGGTCAAATGGTGGACACCTGATCCGAAGATGTTCTTATGTGTGTTGTGTTTCTGTGCCAGTGTGTGTGTTAGTGTGTGTGTTTCTGTGTAAGACTTACGTTAATTAAGACAGGTTTAACCTGTAAAGTTTATGTCTTTTCCCTACACTTTGCAGAGCTGGACTTGTGAGACAAAAACAACACAGACTCCGGGTGTATGTCACCCACCCCTCTACTGGGGTTATATTAATTGGTTAACCAAAAGAGATACAAGCAATCACGATTGCATCAAATACACAATCATTTCTCATTATTATGTTGCAGCGATCTATCCCGTTAAAATATTTCCTAACAGTTAAACATTGCCGATTACATAAGTGCTCGCAAAGCAGACACACTCACACCTGAGAGTTAACTCCAACCGTGGTTAGCGATTGGAAATTAACCCCCTGATTCTCTTGGTAACTGACCAGGTTACCAATCGCTGGATTGCAGTGCTGCCCTCATGTGTCACAGCCATTTTATACTGTTTTTTTCAGAATGACTGCCCACCGTGTACATAATTGTCCAGATTTAATTCACAGCGAATGTTTTTCACAATGTATGTGAGTTTCATTCTCGTATCTCCTTGTTGCAGCTCTATTACTGTTCCCAGGCAATGTCTTTTTGCAGCTGCGAGCTGTTAAAAGACTGGAGAAAGCTTTTTGAATTCGCAATGCCTTTTGTGTCTTTACAAATGGTCATCACAGATTTTTGCCATCTTTGAGCAGTTTGCGAGCACAGTTATTTGCAGAAAATGAGACAAAAGAATGCTGTGGTCTTACAGATCGAACCAGAGGTAAAGGGACTCGAACTTTTCGAGTCCCAGTAACTTTTAGTTCAGTTCAGTATCCTCTCCTTTCGTCTGTGTTTCCTGAATCAGTGTGACACACTCCTGCTCCTGGCGTCTCCTGTTAACAAGGTAGGTTACTATCAGACAATGCAACACAATCGCTGGCTGTACAGCGACCAACACATGTGAGACAATCCGTATCCACGGAAGATTTTCACTGTTCGATACAATGTCCAGCCAGGATGTATCATCGGCAATCTTAAACATTTCTTTACATACTTCACGGTTTTTCTTGGGTATAACAGTGGCTTTGGAACTGTTTAACACATTTCATTAACTTTGCCAAGTGTTCCGGTGGAGCTGGGATGCCAAAGTCAAATCGCACCATGTACTGGTGAAATTGCTTCTTTAATGCATCTTCCACAGCAAGATCTACTTGCCTCTGCTGATAAATGCATAACGAAATCCGTGCCCCAAGTCTTACAGTTTGGGCTGCGGTAAAGCATATGTTCCCATCCCGCTGGGATAATTCAGGTTGGCACTATACTGGTATTGCCATTGTATGGTGGTGACATAATACTCACCCTTCCCTCTATATGCAGATCGTACGGGGAAAATGCTGTCCCGCAATTACCTTCACGGTATAGCTCCATGCTATCACATCCCACTTAAACCCGCACGCTTGGGCTGCATGTTCTGCCACATCGAAGGGACAAGTGAACGTGTCCCCGAACTTCAGCACATCTAGTTAGGCCTGGGGCTACCCATGTTGTCCCATCTACCCACGTCACATACTGCGGGGCTTCATAGTAGCTGACGAAATGGTCTCCCTGACGTAATCCTACGTTCTGTACTCGGAACAAAGGATTTGAGGTTATTTTCTCAGGCATGATTGGGTAATAACATAAAGTCATGCTGTTCTGGTCGACGGCATTCGTGCCTCACCGGGTATACCGTTACCAACCGCCTGACTTGGCACAGAGTCTGAGCTAGTTGGTAAATGCGCAACGCCCTCAGAATGTCGATCAATTGCCCACGATGGGGGCTTTCCCTCAGCAATATTCTGCAGGTTCTTGTCAGGCTCGTTCCATTAACCAAGATGCGCACCTTACACGTATATTTAACGTCAGCAGGCTGCAGCTCGTGGGGGTGCCGCAGGGATCAGTGCTGGGGCCTTGGCTATTTACAATCTATATGAATGACCTAGGTGAAGAGACCGAGTGTAATGTATCAAAACGTGGTGGGACAGTAAGCTGTGAGGAGAAGACAAAATGACTGCAAAGGGATGTAGATAGACTAAGTGAGTGGGTAGTAAGGTGGCAGATGGAGTATAATGTGGGGAAATCTGAGATTATTAACTTTGGTAGAAAGAATAGAAAAACAAAATATTTTTTAAATGGTGAGAATCATTTAAATACTGGTGTTCAGACAGATTTGAGTGTTCTTGTGCAAAAATACACAGACAGCTAGCATGCGGGTGCAGCAAGCAAGTAGGAAGGCAAATGGCATATTGTCCTTTATTACAAGTGGGTTGGAGTAAATGAGTAAAGACGTCTTGGTAGAATTGTACACGACCTTGGTGAGACCACACCTGGAGTACTGTGCAAAGTTTTGGTCTCCTTATCGAAGGAAGGATATACTTAACTTGGAGGCGGTACAACGTACGTTCTCTCGACTGATTCCTGGGATGAGAATGCTGTCTTACGTTAAGAGATTGTGTCGAATGCTCTAGGGTATTCTGTATGTTCTAGAGTTTAGAAAACTGAAAGGTGATCTCATTGAAACATACAGAATGCTTACAGGACATGACAGGGTGGCTGCAGGAAGGATATTTCCCCTGGCTAGAGAGTTTTCTTAGCAGACACCATAGCAACTAACTTAAAGGCTGAAGCTTATATTTTGCAGAACAAATGGTCTTCTGTGCATTACATTACAACAACAACTTGTATTTATTTGCATGAATTATATTCAAAATAGCTCTGCACTTGCATTTTTAACCTAAGATCTAATTCATTTGTGGATACACGATTTCGTTGCCATTATTGATCAAAGGCATATGTAAAACCTGGACAATATTGAAGCCTGTAATAGATTATGAACTGGAGGTGCCAAATCAGTTCATAACCAAAAACATGGCTCAAGTACCTCTCTAAAATAATGCATGTGTATACATACATAATTCAATTAACCAACTTATCAGCATAAGCAATTGTCTAAAATACACAACAAGATTACAAAGGGTTAAACGGATTTCAGCTCTAAATCCATAAAGGTGGGTGGAGCTGAGACAAACATACAGACACTCTCTTTTCTAAAGACAGGCTTTGGAGCAAACAACAAATTCATCATCTCCCGAAATATTCACTTTAGTTAGTCTTGCGACAAATGCACATTTTCCAAGCAAACTGGAATTTCAACATTCAAGCTTCTTTTAGTCAATTATATCCGATGTTTTTTTCTTTTTTTCTTTACACAAACACTGACAACGTCAAGTGTCAGTTTCAACTTCCCCTTTAATCCTCGTTCCTTTAAAACCTTTTGAATTTGCAAAGACTTTTGCGTCACTAATAATTTGGCCAACCCATGTTTTCAGCCATCTTGGAGCAATGTTCATGCAGTTATTAGCAGAAAATGAGCCCCCATAAATGCTGTAGTCTTACAGACGCTGCAGTTTAGCAGCACTGAATCTTTGGCTGATATATGCCAGTACTTTTTAAAAACTATTAGGGTTTCTGCCTCTGCCACCCTTTCAGGCAGTGAGTTTCAAACCTCAAACACCCTCTGCGTGAAAGCGTCCCCTCAAATCCCAACTAAACCTCCTGCAACTGAGTTTGCATTGTTTCCCCCTGATTGTCAACCCGTTGAAACGACTTCTTGAGCAAGTCCCTGAAGTCTTGCCACATAAAGATGTAGAGGAAGGGGTTGATGCAGCTGTTGATGCAGGCGAGGCCACGGCTGAATGGGACACTCACCATCAGCGCCATGAGCCAGTCTTCGTCGTATGGGTGGAGCAGCAGGGCGAGGATAGAGCAGATGTTGTAGGGTGCCCAGCACAGGAGGAAGCCCAGGATGATGGCGGCCTTCAACCTGAAGGGCTTGCTACTGCTGGGCGCCCAAGCGGTTTCGCCTCAGCCGCAGCCCGATGTTGGTGCTGCTGGCAGTGATCACCAGGAATGGGAGGAGGAACCCGATGAGGAAGTTGGTGCGTGTCAGTGCTCGGTACCGGGCATCATGCAGGCTCTTCTCCTGCTCCGGCACCGCCCGGTCATCATCCTCTCCATGGTCCGTCGTGTTCAGTGTCAGCCCCTCGCCCTCTAGCGGGTACTCGGTCACCCCGGGACACCAATTGTCGGAAGACGAACGATGGCGCACTCCCGATGGCAGCTGTCACCCGCATTCCCAGGCTGAGCAGGTTGGCCAGCCACAGGCCGCAGTGGTTCTGGGACCAGATGGGCAGGACCACCGAAAAGCAGCGGTCCACGATGATGGAGGCCAGCGTAAAGACGTTGGCGTGCAGACAGAGCAGCACCGCCCCATTGCTGAGCTTGCAGAGCAGCCAACCGAAGGGCCAGTGGTTGTCCAGGGCGATGTCAGTGATGTAAAGAGGGAGCAGCAGAGAGACGGTGAAGTCTGCCATGGCAAGGCTCTGCAAACAGACGGTCTCTCATGTACCTACATTTTGCACATTACTCCGAGAAGATGTACAAATTCCAGCTAACAAATTAGACACCACGTACATAAATATAGCACTTCGAGAAATCGTATAAAATCCACACAATTCTTTCTGCACCACAGTCAGAAAGTATATAAAACACATATTAAAATATATACAAATACATATTATGGCTCCTTACCATTACGTAACCTCCTCCCATCATCTGATCAAAGTCCTTCTGCTGTGGCTGACATTTGCATGACTGACCTGGCAATATCCATTCCGTCATTAGCAAACTGACATATGCTACCTGCACGGGTTAGAGGCAGAGTAAAGCTCCCGCTACACTGTCCCCATCAAACACTCCCAGGGCAGGTACAGCACGAGGTTAGATGCAGAGTGAAGCTCCCTCTACACTGTCCCTATCAAAAACACCCAGGGCAGGAACAGCACGGGGCTAGATACAGGATAAAGCCCCTTCAACAATGTGCCACCAGAAATAAACCCAGGGCAAGTGTTGTGTATCTGCAAAGCATGCACGCCCATGTTCCGCCACCAGGGAGCTCATCCCCTGTAGTCCCAAGGGATCCCAGCATCCCTTGGGAGCGTTGTACATAAGCCGGCCCCTGAGGCCTGCTCCTCAATCTGGAGTGTCTTATTAAAGAATGAGGTCACTGTTACTTTAATCTCCCTGTGTGCAGCCTCATCTGTGTTCGGAACACAAAAACTGGCGACGAAAATACGAATCCAACGCAAAGATGCAGCAAACTGTGGGCATCCTGGAGAAGTTCTCGGAGGGTGAGGACTGAGTAGTCTATGTCGAACCCTAGACCAGTACTTTGTAGCCAACGTGCTGGACGGAGAAGGGAGCGCTGCAAAAAGGAGAGCGGTCCTCCTCACAGTCTGTGGGGCACCGACCGACAGCCTCATGTTGAATCTTGTGGCTTCGGCGAAACACACAGATAAGTCATATGAGGAGCTGTGTACACTGGTTCGTAAGCATCTTAACCCAAGGGAGAGTGTGCTGATGGCGTGGTATCGGTTCTACAAATACCAGCGATGTGAAGGTCAGGAAGTGGCGAGCTACATCTCTGAGGTAAGGCGACATGCAAGATAATGTGAGTTTCATGGCTACCTGGAGCAAATGCTCAGAAACATTTTTGTACTGGGCATTGTCCATGAGACCATCCCACGAAAATGTTTGACTGTAGAGACATCGACCCTCAGTAAGGCCATTTTGATAGCACAGGCGTTTATGTCCACCAGTGAAAACACCAAACAAATCTCTCAGCACCCAAGTGCAAGCAATGTTCATAAATTAACTGGAATTGTGTTTGCGAGCAGCAATCTACAGGGCAGAAACTACGAGTCTGCAACTGCTAGCAGGCCTCAGGGGACCCAGATGACTCAGTCCCCAAAAAAGGATGAATGCAAGGCAATTCACATCTTGTTTGCGTTGTGGAGGCTTCCATTCAACCTATTCATGCAGCTTCAGAGGGTATGTTTGAAAGAGCTGTGGTACAATGGGGCACCTCCAACGAGCTTGAAAACGAGCTGAAAGCTCTGCAAAACCTGCTAGCCACCACGTGGCAGAGGAAGATCTGCCCATTCTGGATCAAAGCAATTTCGAGCCTCAGAGAGAGGAGACGGATGTTGAAGTACACGGGGTGCACACATTTTCGACGAAATGTCCACCAATAGTGCTAAATGTAAAATTGAATTGCTTACCCTTCGCCATGGAACTGGACACTGGTGCTAGCCAATCCATCATGAGTGAAAATATGTTTGAGAGACTGTGGTGCAACAAGGCATTCAGACCAGCCCTGAGCCCCATCCACACAAAACTGATAACGTATACCAAAGAGCTTATCACTGTGCTGGGCAGCGCCATGGTCAAGGCATGAACTGTCACTCTGGATTGTCCTGGACAATGGCCTCATACTGCTTGGAAGGA
This sequence comes from Pristiophorus japonicus, assembly GCF_044704955.1. Lineage (NCBI taxonomy): Eukaryota > Metazoa > Chordata > Chondrichthyes > Pristiophoridae > Pristiophorus > Pristiophorus japonicus. The sequence goes on along the minus strand of NC_092007.1, from coordinate 12,402,801 downwards.
GCTGGCTGGCAAAATTCGCTGGAACTGGGATGACATCCGAATGCTAGCACATGTCGATGAGGCCTCATTTACCCAGGTTCTGAACAAATTGCCTTCCCTTTTTGAGCCAGGCATTGGAAACTTTTGCGGGGTGAAGGTGCAGATCAACTTGGTCCCAGAGGCATGACCCATTCACCACAAGGCGCGAGCGGTATCTCACATGATGAGGGAGACAGTGGAAATCGAGCTGGATAGGCTGCAACTCGAGGGCATCATCTCCCCAGTGGAATTCAGTGACTGGGCCAGCCCGATTGTTCCAGTACTCAAAAGTGATGGCATGGTCAGGATTTGCGGCGATTATAAATAACTATTAATAGTTTCTCGCTACAGGACCAATGCCCACTACCTAAGGCAGACGACCTATTTGCGATGCTGGCAGGAGGCAAGACATCCACCAAGCTCAACCTGATTTTAGCCTCCATGACATCGGAGCTGGGGGAGTCATCGAAGGGCCTCACCTGCATCAACACGCACAAGGGACTGTTCATCTACAGCAGATGCCAGTTTGGAATTCGGTCGGCTGCAGTGATCTTCCAGAGAAACATGGAGAGCCTACTCAAGGCGGTAGCACACACGGTGGTTTTTCAGGATGAGGTATTGGTCATGGGTCGGGACACCGCCGAGCACCAACAAAACCTGGAGGAGGTCCTCCAGCGACTGGATCACGTAGGGCTGCGGCTGAAGAGGTTGAAATGCATCTTTATGGCAACAGAAGTGGAATTTTGGGGGAGAAAGTTGGCGGTGGATGGCATTCGGCCCACAGACGCCAACACAGAGGCAATCAGGAATGCGCCCAGGCCACAGAACGTCATGGAGCTGCGGTCGTTCCTGGGATTTCTCAACTATTTTGGTAACTTCCTACCGGGGTGAAGCACCTTTTTAGAGCCCCAACATATGTTATTGTGCAAGGCTTAGAACTGTCTATGGGAAAAAAAACAAGTAATTGCTTTTGAGAAAACCAGAAACATTTTATGCTCCAACAAGCTGCTTGTATTGTATAACCCGTGTAAAAGACTTGTGCTAGCATGTGACGCATCGTTGTACGGAGTCGGGTGTGTATTACAACAAGCTAACGTTGCGGAGAAGTTGCAACCTGTCGCCTATGCTTCCAGGAGCTTGTCTAAGGCCGAGAGGGCCTACAGCCTGATTGAGAAAGAGGCATGTGCATGTGTGTTCGGTGTAAAGAAAATGCGTCAGTCCCTGTTTGGCCTCAAATTTGAGCTTCAAACCGATCACAAACCCCTCACATCCCTGTTCGTCAAAAACAAGGGGATAAATACTGTTGCCACAGCCCGCATACAAAGGAGGGCACTCGCGCTATCAGCATATAACTATGCCATTCTCCACAAGCCAGGCATCAACAACAGTGCGGATGCTCTCAGTTGGCTACCATTGCCAACCACAGGAGTCGAAATGGCGCAGCCAGCAAACTTGTTGATGGGCACAGCCCGCAGACTTGGTGATGGTCATGGAAGCGTTTGAAAATGATAAATCACCTGTCACGATCCGCCAGATTAGGACTTGGACCAGCCAAGATCCTCTGCTGTCCCTAGTAAAAAAAACCTGTGTACTGCATGGGAGCTGGGCCAGCATCACCGTTGAAATGCAAGAGCCAATCAAGCCGTTCCAGCGGCGAAAGGATGAGCTGTCCATTCAGGCAGACTGCCTGCTGTGGGCTAGTGCTCCCAAAAAAGGGCAGGAAGACGTTCATCTCGGATCTCCACAGCACACACCCGGGTATAGCAATGAAGAAAGCGAAAGCCAAATCCCACGTGTGGTGGCCTGGTATCGACTCTGACTTAGAGAGTCCTGTGTACGGCAACGCAGTGTATGCGCTCAGTGGAGCAACTCGCCCAGAGATGCACCACTAAGTTTGTGGTCCTGGCCCTCCAGACCATGGTCGAGGATCCATGTCAATTATGCGGGCCCATTCCTCGGGAAAATGTTCCTGGTGGTGGTTGATGCTTTTTCAAAATGGATTGAATGTGAAATAATGTCGGGAAGCACTGCCAACGCCACCATTAAATGCATGAGGGCTATGTTTGCCACCCACGGTCTGCCTGACCTACTGGTCAGTGACAACGGGCCATGTATCACCAGTGCCGAATTTAAAAATTCCTGACCTGCAATAGGATCAAACATGTCACCTTGGCCCCGTTTACACCAGCCTCCAATGGGCAGACAGAGCAGGCAGTACAAACCATCAAACAGAGTCTTAAACGAGTCACAGTAGGCTCACTCCATGCCCGCCTGTCCCGAGTACTGCTCAGCCACCACACAAGACCCCACTCACTCACAGGCGTGCCCCCGGCTGAGCAACTCATGAAAAGAAGACTTAAAACCTGACTCTCGCTGTTGCTGCATGATCATGTAGAGAGCAAGCGGCAGCAACAAAATGTAAAGTATAGTCGCGCCACTGTGTCACGGGAACTTGATCTGAATGACCCTGTGTATGTGCTAAACTATGGATATGGTCCCAAGTGGATCGCAGGCATGGTGATAGCCAAAGGAGGGAATAGAGTGTTTTTATTCAAACTAGACAATGGACAAATTTGTAGAAAGCACCAGGCCCAAATGAGGCTGTGGGTCACAGACTGCCCTGAACAACACACAGCCCACACCACCTTTTTAGAGCCCACAACACACACCAAAAGGATCAACGACAACACGCCGGACCAGGAAATCGAACCCATCACGCCCAACAGCCCAGCAAGGCCAGGCACACCTAGCAGCTCACCTAAATGATGGCACAATTGAGGAAGAGTGGAGGACTTTTAAGGAGCTCTTTCATAGTGCTCAACAAAAATATAGTCCAATGAAAAAGAAGGGCGGTAAGGGAAGGGATAACCAGCCGTGGATAACCAAGGAAATAAAGGAGAGTATCAAATTAAAAACCAAGGTGGCCAAGGTTAGTGGGAAACTAGAAGATTCGGAAAATTTTAAACAACATCAAAGAACGACTAAGAAAGCAATAAAGAAAGGAAAGATAGATCACGAAAGTAAACTTGCGCAAAACATAAAAACGGATAGTAAAAGCTTTTACTGCAATAGAAAACGCAAAACAGTGACTAAAGTAAATGTTGGTCCCTTAGAAGATGAGAAGGGGGATTTAATAATGGGAAATGTGGAAATGGCTGAGACCTTAAACAATTATTTTGCTTCGGTCTTCACAGTGGAAGACACAAAAACCATGCCAAAAATTGCTGGTCACGGGAATGTGGGAAGGGAGGACCTTGAGATAATCACTATCACTAGAGAGGTAGTGTTGGACAGGCTAATGGGACTCAAGGTAGATACGTCCCCTGGTCCTGATGAAATGCATCCCAGGGTATTAAAAGAGATGGCGGAAGTTATAGCAGATGCATTCGTTATAATCTACCAAAATTATCTGGACTCTGGGGAGGTACCAGCGGATTGGAAAGCAGCTAATGTAACGCCTCTGTTTAAAAAAGGGGGCAGACAAAAGGCAGGTAACTATCGGCCGGTTAGTTTAACATCTGAAGTGGGGAAAATGCTTGAAGCTATCATTAAGGAAGAAATAGCGAGACATCTAGATAGGAATAGTGCAATCAAGCAGACGCAACATCGATTCATGAAGGGAAAATCATATTTTACTAATTTTCTGCAACTCTTTGATGATATAAAGAGCATGGTGGATAGAGGTGTACCGATGGATGTGATGTATTTAGATTTCCAAAAGGCATTCGATAAGGTGCCACACAAAAGGTAACTGCAGAAGATAAAGGTACGTGGAGTCAGAGGCAATGTATTAGCATGGATCGAGAATTAGCTGGCTAACAAAAAGCAGAGAGTCGGGATAAATGGGTCCTATTCGGGTTGGAAATCGGTGGTTAGTGGTGTGCCACAGGGATCGGTGCTGGGACCACAACTGTTTACAATATACATCGATGACCTGGAAGAGGGGACAGAGTGCAGTGTAACAACATTTGCAGATGACACAAAGATTAGTGGGAAAGCGGGTTGTGTACAGGACAGAGAGGCTGCAAAGAGATTAAGATAGGTTCAGCGAATGGGCTAAGGGTTGGCAGATGGAATAAAATGGCGAAAAATGTGAGGTCATCCACCTTGGAAAAAAGGGAATATTGTTTTAATGGGTTGAAATTACAACATGCTGCGGTGCAGAGGGTCCTGGGGGTCCTTGTGCATGAATCCCAAAGTTAGTTTGCAGGTGCAGCAGGTAATCAGAAAGGCGAATGGAATGTTGGCCTTCATTGCGAGAGGGATGGAGTACAAAAGCTGGGAGGTCCTGCTGCAACTGTACAGGGTATTGGTGAGGCCGCACCTGGAGTACTGCGTGCTGTTTTGGTCACCTTAATTAAGGAAAGATATACTAGCTTTGGAGGTGGTACAGAGACGATTCAATAGGCTGATTCCGGAGATGAGGGGGTTACCTTATAATGATGATAGATTGAGTAGACTGGGATTTACTCCTTGGAGTTCAGAAGGATGAGGGGTGATCTTTTAGAAACATTTAAAATAATGAAAGGGATAGACAAGATAGAGGCAGGAAGGTTGTTTCCACTGGTCGGGGCGACTGGAAATAGGGGGCACAGCCTCAAAATACGGGGGAGCCAATTTAAAACCGAGTTGAGAAGGAATTCCTTCTCCCAGAGGGTTGTGAATCTGTGGAAATCTCTGCCCAAGGAAGCAGTTGAGGCTACCTCATTGAATGTATTCAAATCACAGATAGATAGATTTTTAACCAATAAGGGATTTAAGGGTTATGGGGAGCGGGCGGGTAAGTGGAGCTGAGTCCACGGCCAGATCAGCCATGATCTTGTTGAATGGCAGAGCAGGCTCGAGGGGCTAGATGACCTAATCCTATTCTTAATTCTTATGTTCTTATGTTTATTCAGGAATTGTGCAAACTTTGCAGCCATAGATTATGCTTACTCAGTGAAACAAGCGTGAAAAACTAATGCAATGGATAAATCAAACAAGTGTTACAAAATGGATGAAATGTTCACACAAGGTCTCACCAATTTTTCAAATCTCGAGAAAAAAGATCGTTCTCCGCTGGAAACGGAAGCGAAATTGAGTTTTAGTGACGAGGAAGCTTTCTTTTTAGTTGAATCGTCTGTTGTCTTTTTTAAACTAATTTCAGAATGATTGTCCAGGAAGATTTCACCGCAGTCTTCAGCTCTTCTCTGAATTTCCTGCATAAATACAAGGGTTTTGAAAGCAACTCAAAAATGTTAACGTTGTGCCTGTCTCAGTGGCGATATATCCACGGTCTGTGTGGTCACCTCGGTAATAATTGATGCTTGCTAGTCTGGTAGTTAAGAAACACACGGCATTTGTCAGCCACAAAAATATAAAACTGCCCGATATAGCAAAGAGTAAAATGATGGATTTCCTTCGGCTTTCCATCTCTGAAACGCTCTCGTTCTCAGTCTTGTTGCCTCGGAGTCCTCTGCTCGATCTACTGGCGTCTAAAATACGTCTGATTGTCAAATAATTTAACAAGGCAATTAAAGAAAAGTGAAGCCATACGCCCAGGCATTGTGAAACCAGATGTGCACTAAATCTGCAGGTGATGAAATAAAAGGCACACTTGTGCGGCAGCCCCACTGCACCTCGTTAATTACGTACCGAGGATCAAATGCAAAGAAAACAGGGATGTTCTTTAAAAAGATTACAATTGTTAAAGTTGGTACAACCGCGGCCGCATTTCTCACGGTGCAATACTTTATTTTAAACGTCTGGCAGCAGATAAACACAAATCGGTCAAATGTGAAGGAGACGGTGAACCAAACAGACAATTCGAGGGTTACAGCAGTCACATATCGAATGAACTTACACGCGGGAGTGTGGGACAGGAGGGAAACTGGGAAGCGATAATTGAAATAATCATACACTATTACGATAATGATCATGATCAGTAGATCTGCAGTTGCCATGGTCGCCATGTAGACAGAGATACACTTGGAAAGGCCGCAGTTTCCTCGGGAGGGAATCAGAATTGTCACTGAGTTCGCTGTCAGAAAAAGGGAGCAGGGAAATAATGTTAGGCTGTCTGATTGAAATAGAAACACAGTTACCTGTTAAGAACATTTTACTCCAGTCAGGGCGAGTATCAACACGGAGCAGTGTGAGAACAGGATTTGGACTGGAGCCATTATCTGGTCAAACGACCAACACATTTTAATGAGCTGCTGCAGTGCTCACTCTGCCTGGGGTGGCAAGACGGTCTGGAAATCCTGGTGTTCGAGCTTCAGGGAACACAGTCACTGAAATAAAGTTATTGGTTTAAAGGACACGCAGAAAGTGCAGACACACAGTTCTGACATGTTTCCTGACACTTCCAATAGTGTAAGTCAGCCAACTAGAAAATTGGTCACATTATCCTGTAGGGTTATGGTTAACAACCGATTAACAACACACATGTTAAATGACACACCGGGGATATTGACGGCTGCGAGAATCGGGTAGAAAATATCTTTGATCAGTCGAATTGCTGGTCGCCGCATCAACTGTGAGAATGGATCGTTTCTTTCGGAGCTGAAAGACACTGACTGAAGCACGGCTGAGGCAATGGAATAGAACCGATATTTATCCACGCGTCAATTACCCAGGGAGTAAATTGGATGAAATCGTCATTATCATTAGTGCAGACATTGAACAAATAAACTCGATAGGTTGGATTTTTATCTGTTACGTCAGAGTAAGACACAAGGACATTGAATAGTAAGATCTGTGTACACGATCAGTTTCTTGGTAAATTAAATATGTTTGATACAAAATAAACTTTTAAAGCATGCCCACTTGCGTTAGTGTGCTGTCAGAAATTATCTCACTTTGCAGAATCTTCACAGACCAGTGCTAGTGGTGGAATCTTACAATTTCCAAAGGAACATGAGCAGTATTGTGTTTGTGTTTCCCACATACACTCCCACACACACACACTCCCACCCTCAAACACACTTTCCCCCCCATACACAAACGCACCCCCCCCCCACACACACACACTCCCCCCCCCACAAACACACACTCCCCCCACACACATACACACTCCCCCCACACACACACACACTCCCCCCCCACACACACATTGCCCCTCCCACACACAGACACACTCCCCCCCCACACACACACTCCCCCCCCACACACGCACACTCCCCCCCACACACACAGAGACACTCCCCCCCCCACACAGACAAACACTCCCCCCCCCCACACACACACACTCCACCCACACGCACACTCCCCACCCACACACACACTCACCCCCCCCACACATATCACTCCCCCAACACACAAACACTCCCCCCCGAACACACACTCACACTCCCTCCCACACACACACACACCCTCACAAGCACACAATCCCCCCCCACACAATCATATTTCCGCCCACACAAACACACTCATACTACCACCCCCACACACAAAAACTCCCCTCCCCACTCACACACACACTCCCCACACCCCCACACACACACACCTCCCCCCCACACACACACACACTCCCCCCCACACGCACACACACACACCCGCCACATGCACACACTTCCCCCCCCCACACACTCACATTCCCTCCCACACACACACACACCCCCCACACAAACACACTCACACTACCCCCACATACACACACAAACTCCCCTCCCCACTCGCACACACACTCCCCACACCCCCACACACACACACTCACCCCCCCACACACACACACACACACACACCACACAAACACACACTCCCCACCCCCCGCACACAAACTCCACCCCCACACACACACAGTCTCCCCACAAACACACACACACTCCCCGACCACACACAGACACTCACCCCACACACAGACATACAATCCCCCCACACACACACACACACATCCCAACACACACACACTCCCCCCCACACACACACACTTCCCCCCCACACACACACACACACTCTCCCCCCACATACACACAAACGCACTCCCAGCACACACACACTCCCCCCCCCACACTCACACACTCCCATCCCAAAAACACACTCCCGCCCCACACACACACTCCCCCCCACACACACACTCCCCCCACACACACACTCTGCCCCCACACACACACTCCCCACCACACACACACTGCCCCCCACACACACACACTCACCCCCCACACACACACTCCCCCTATACACACACACTCCCCCCCAAACACAAAATCCCCCCCACACACACACTCCCCACACACAAACACACACACACTCCCCCCCTACACACACACACACACACACTCCCCTCCCTACACACACACTCTCCCCCCACACACACACACTCTCCCCCCACACACACACACTCACCACACACACACTCCCCCCTAAGCACACACACACCCACACACAAACACACACACTACCCCCCACCACTCACACACACTGCCCCCCACACACACTCACACTCACCTCCCACACACACACACACACTCCCCCCCCCACAAACACACACATGCACTCCCACAGCACACACACACTCCCTCTCCCTACACATACTCTCCCCCCACACACTCACACTCCGCCCCACACACACACACCCACCCCACACACACACACCCCCCCCCACACACACACACACTACCCCCCCCACACACGCACACTCCCCCCCACACACATACACTCCCACCCACACGTACACACACACACAGACTACCCACACATAAACACACACACACACACTCCCCCCCAACACACGCACTCCCCCCCACACACACACACTGCACCCTCACACACACACACACACACACACACATCCCCCCCCCACACACACGCACACTCTCCCCACACACACACACACACCCCCCCACACAGACAAACTCCCCCCCACACACACACACTGCCCCCCACACACACAAACACCCCCCCACTCAGGCACACACACACTCTCCCCACACACACAAACACGCACTCCACCCACACACACACTCGCCCCACACACACACACACACACACACACTCCCCCCACACACACACACACTCCCCCACACACAGATACAAACTCTTCCCACACACACACACACACACAAACTCCCCCCACACAGACACACTCCCCCCCCACACACACACACATCCCCCACACACAGACACTCCCCCCCACATACACACTCACTCCCCCCACACAAACACACACACTCCCCCCGACACACACACACTCCCGCCGTCACACACACACACACATCCCCCACACAAACACACACTCCCCCCCCCACACACTCACACTGCCCCCCCAAACACACACACACTCTCCCCCCACACACACATACTCCCCCCCCCCCACACACACAGGCTCTCCCACACACACACTCCCCCCCCACATACACACTCCCCCCCACACACACACATTGTCTCCCACACACACACTCCCCCCCACACACACACACACTCCCTCCCTACACACACACACTCCCCCCCACACACACACTCACTCCCCCCCCCACACACACCCTCCCCCCCACACACATACTCCCCAACCCCCCCACCCACAAACAAACTCTCTCCCCACACACACACACACACACACACATACACGCACACTCATCGCACCGCCCCACACAACAACACACTTCACCTGCCATCCCTCAATTGATGGTATTGGTAGAGTGAGGGCTTTGTCGGGCCATGAGGTTAGAGATTGTGAAGGAATACAATTCTGTTGCTGCTGATGGCCCACAGCGCCTTTTGAGTTGCAAGATCTGTTCTGAATCTATCCCATTTAGTTCCACACAGCACGATGGAGGCTGTCCTCAGTGTGAAGATGGGACTTTGTCTCCACAATGACTGTGAGGTGATCAGTGCTACCAATCCTGTTATGGGCAGATGCATTGGTGAGGACGACGTAAAGCAGGTTTCTTCCTCGTGTTGGTTCTCTCACCACTTGCTGCAGGCCCAGTTTGACAGCTATGTCCTTCAGGACTCGGCCAGCTCGGTCAGTCGCGATGATACCGAGCCTGTCTTCTTGATGGACATTGAAGTCCCCCACCCAGAGTACGTTCTGTGTCCTTGCTACCCTCAGTGCTTCTTCCAAGTGGTGTTCAACATGGAGGAGTACTGATTCATAGAACCAGAGAAACATAGAAAATAGGTGCAGGAGTAAGCCATTCAGTTGATCATTCCCTTAGTACCCCTTTCCTGCTTTCTCTCCAAAGCCCTTGATCCCTTTAGCCATAAGGATCATATCTAACTCCCTCTTGAATATATCCAATGAACTGGCATCAATAACTCTCTGCAGCAGGGAATTCCACAGGTTAACAACTCTCTGAGTGAAGAGGTTTCTCCTCATCTTAGTTCTAAATGGCTTACCCCTTATCCTAAGATTATGTCCCCTGGTTCTGGTCTTCCCAACATCGGGAACATTCTTCCCACATCGAACTTGTCCAGTTCCGTCAGAATCTTATATATTTCAATGAGATCCCCTCTCATCCTTCTAAACTCCAATGTATAAAGGCCCAGTTGATCCAATCTCTCCTCATATGTCGGTCCCACCATCCTCGGACTCAGTCTGGTGAACCTTCGCTGCACTCCCTCAATAGCAAGAATGTCCTTCCTCAGATTAGGAGACCAAAACTAAACACAATATTCCAGATGAGGCCTCATCAAGTCCCTGTACAATTGCAGTAAGGCCTCCCTGCTCCTATATTCAAATCCCCTAGCTATGAAAGCCAACATACCATTTGCCTTCTTCACCGCCTGCTGTACCTGCATGCCAAATTTCAATGACTGATGAACCATGACACCCAGATCTCGTTGCACCTCCCGTTTTCATAATCTGCTGCCATTCAGATAATATTTTGCCTTCGTATTTTTGCCACCAAAGTGGATAACTTCACATGTATCCACATTATACTTCATCTGCCATGCATTTGCCCACTCACCTAACCTGTCCAAGTCACCCTGCAGCTGCTTCGCATCCTCCTCACAGCTCACACCGCCACCCAGTTTAGTGTCATCTGCAAACTTGGAGATATTACACTCAATTCCTTCATCTACATCATTGATGTATATTGTAAATAGCTGGGGTACCAGCACTGAGCCCTGCAGCACTCCACTTGTCACTGCCTGCCAGTCTGAAATGGACCCGTTTAACCCAACTCTGTGCTTCCTGTCTGCCAACCAGTCTCTATCCACGTCAGTACATTACCCCTAATACCATGTGCTTTGATTTTGCACACCAATCTCTTGTGTGGGACCTTGTCAAAAGACTTTTGAAAGTCCAAATACACCACATCCACTGGTTCTCCCTTGTCCACTCTGCTAGTTACTTCCTCAAAAAATTCCAGAAGATTTGTCAAGCAAGATTTCCCTTTCAAAAATCCATGCTGACTTGGACCGATCCTGTCACTGCTTTCCAAATGCGCTGCTATTTCATCCTTAATAATTGATTCCAACATTTTCCCCACTACTGATGTCAGGCGAACCGGTCTATAATTACCCGTTTTATCTCTCCCTCCTTTTTAAAAAGAGATGTTACATTAGCTAACCTCCAGTCCACAGGAGCTGATCCAGAATCGATAGACTGTTGGAAAATGATCACCTATGCTTCCACTATTTCTCGGGCCACTTCCATAAGTACTCTGGTATGCAGACTATCAGGCCCCGGGGATTTATCGGCCTTCAATCCCATCAATTTCCCAAAGACAATTTCCTGCATAATAAGGATATCCTTCAGTTCCTCCTTCTCACTGGACCCTCGGTCCCCTCGTACATTCGCAAGGTTATTTGTGTCTTCCTTCGTGAAGACAGAACCAAAGTATTTGCTGAGGGAGGACAGCCGGTGGTAATCAGCAGGTGGTTTCCTTGCCCATGCTTGATCTGAAGCTATGAGACTTCCTGGGGTCCGGAGTCAATGTTGAGCACTCCCAGGGCCACTCCCTCCCTTCCGACTGTATACCACTGTGCTGTCACCCCTATCCTGCCGGTGGGACAGGACATACCCAGGGACGGTGATGAAGGAGACAACTTACAGGCCCACCTAGCTTTGTATCATCAGGTCCCCTCATCCAAATCATTGATATAGATTGTCCGCATGCCAGATATGAGACTCCAAAGCAAGCGCTCTACTCGGAGCTCCTTCACGGCAAACGAGCCAAAGGTGGGCAGAGGAAACATTACAGGGACCACCCTCAAAGCCTCCCTGATAAAGTGCAACATCCCCACCGACACCTGGGAGTCCCTGGCCAAAGACCAGTCCACAGAAGTGGAGGAAGTGCATCCAGGAGGGCGCTGAGCACCTCGAGTCTCGTTGCCGAGAGCGTGCAGAAACCAAGCGCAGGCAGCAGAAGGACTCGTGCGGCAAACCAGTCCCACCCTTCCCTTCCCTCAACCAATGTCTGTCCCACCTGTGACAGGGACTGTGGCTCTCATATTGGACTGTTGAGCCAATTAAGGACTCATTTTAAGAGTGGAATCACGTCTTCCTTGATTCCAAGGGACTGCCTATGATGGTAGATTGTAAATAGCTGGGGCTCTAGCACCGAACGTTGCGATACCCCACTAGTTACAATCTTGGAAATATATCGGCCGTTCCTTCATCGTCGCTGGGTCACAATCCTGGAACTACCTCCCTAACAGCACTGTGGGAGCACCTTCACCACACGGACTGCAGCGGTTCAAGAAGGTGGCTCATCGTCACCTTCTCAACGGGTGATTAGGGATGGGCAATAAATGCCGGCCTTGACGTTCACAGCCCATAACAAAAGGTCTTTCTGTTCCTGCAATCCCTTTAAAATTGCAGCATTTCGTTTATCTATCTCCTCGTTCTTCCGACCAAAGCCCCTCTCCTCACACTTGCACCATTTACGACAATAAGTGTCTCTGAAAATCCTCATCCTCGCCCCGTTTCTCCGTCATCCTTAACTTTCCCTTTGCTTCAAATCCGTCGCAATCCAGAACAACCAAACACTGGTCCTCGCGATACGGGTGAGGGACACACCATATCCACATATTCTCGCCAGGGGGCCAGGCTCCGGACCCGAGGATGAATCCTGTGCCTGGTGAGACAACAAACTCGCATGAGGTTAAAGAACGGCAGAGGTTGCACAAGACTGGGGCTTGTGTCTCTGCGGGATTACAAGGTTGAGTGGCGATCTGATCAAGGTGTTTCAGACAATTGACGATTTTGACTGGGCAGATAGAGAGAGAAACTATTTCGACTGATATGGGGGAGGGAGTCCAGAACAAGGGGGCGTAACCTTAAAATTAGAGTTCAGGGGGTCATAGAACCAGAGAAAGTTACGGCACGGAAGGAGGCCATTCTGGCCCATCGTGTCTGCGCCGGACGACCAAGAGCTATCCAGCCTAATCCCACTTTCCAGCTCTCGGTCCGTAGCCCTGCAGGTTACAGCACTTCAAGTGCACATCCAGGTACTGTTTAAATGTGGTGAGGGTTTCTGCCTCGACCACCCTTTCAGGCAGTGAGTTCCACCCCAGGCCCCCACCGCCCTTTGGGTGAAGACATTTCCACTCAAATCCCCTCTAAACCTCCCCCCCAATTACTTTCAATCTCTGCCCCCTGGTTGTTGACCCCTCTGCCAATGGGAAACAGGTCCGTCCTATCTTGTTACAGTTATACAGGGTATTGGTGAGGCCACACCTGGAATACTGCGTGCAGTTTTGGTTTCCAGATTTAGGAAAGGATATACTTGTTTTGGAGGCAGTTCAGAGGAGGTTCACTCGGTTGATCCCAGGAATGAGGGTGTTGACTTATGAGGAAAGGTTGAGTATGTTGAGCCTCTACTCATTGTAATTCAGAAAAATGAGAGGTGATCTTATCGAAACGTATCAGATTATGAGGGGGCTTGACAAGGTGGATGCAGAGAGGATGTTTCCACTGATGGGGGAGACTAGAACTAGGGGGCATGATCATGGAATAAGGGGCCGCCCATTTAAAACTGAGATGAGAAGGAATTTCTTCTCTCAGAGGGTTGTAAATCTATGTAATTCGCTGTCTCAGAGAGCTGTGGGAGCTGGGTCATTGAATACATTTAAGGCAGAGAAAGACAGTTTCTTAACCGATAAGGGTATAAGGGGTTAGGGGGAGCGGGCTGGGAAGTGCACCTGAGTCCATGATCAGATCAGCCATGATCGTATTAAATTGTGGAGCAGGCTCGAGGGGCCGAATGGCCGACTCCTGCTCCTATTTCGTATGTTCTTATGTTACCCCCTCGATAAACACGGCGTCTGAGTAGTACATAGCAACATCCCATAAACAGCAACTGAAATAGGTAAGTGGTGAACCTGGCCATTTTGCTGTTGGTTGAGGGAGAAAGGTTGCCGTGGACACCAGGAAAGAGAGATTCCCATTTTCAGAGCTGCTCTCACAGCCTGGGGGTCATGCCAAAGCCCTTGACAGCCAATCAGCTACTTTGGAAGAGTAGTCACTGCTGTATTGTGGGAAACGCAGGACTCAAATTCGGCTCTGCCTGTTGGCATTGAGATAATGGCCAGATCATCTGTGATTTAGTGATGTTGGTTGGGGAAAACAGATTGGACCCAGGGAGAAATTCCTGGTCTTCATCCAAAAGTGCCGCAGTTACTTTTACATCAATCTGAGCGGGCAGATGAGACCTTGATTTTAGCGTCTCTTCTGAAAGACGGCCCCTCCAACAGTATGGCACCCCCTCAGCACTGCCCCTCCCTCAGTACTGGCCCTCCGACAGTGCAATTCTACCTCAGTACTGCCCCTCCGACAGTGCGGCGCTCCCTCAGTACTGCCCCTCCGACAGTGCGGCGCTCCCTCAGTACTGCCCCTCTGACAGTGCTGCGTTCCCTCAGTACAGCCCCTTTGAAAGTGCTGCGCTCCCTCAATACCGCCCCTCCGACAGTGCGGCAATCCCTCAGTGCAGCCCGTCCGACACTGCGGCTCTCCCTCAGTACTGCCCTCCGACAGTGCGGCACACCCTCAGTACTGCCCTCCGACAGTGGAGCGCTCCCTCATTACTGCCCTCCGACAGTGCGGCACTCCCTCAGTACTGCCCTCTGACATTGCGGCGCTCCCTCAGTACTGCCCCTCCGACAGTGCAGGACTTCCTCAGTACTGTGCCTCTGACAGTGCGGCGCTCCCTCAGTACTGCCCCTCCGACAGTGCGGCAATCCCTCAGTACTGCCCCTCCGACAGTGCGGCACGTCCTCAGTACTGCGCCTCCGACAATGTGACACTCCCTCAGTACGCAGGTACAGCGAGTAATCTGGAAGGCAAATGGAATGTTGGCCTTTATTGCAAGGGGCATAGAGTATAAAAGCAGGGAAGTCATGCTACAACTGTCCAGGGTATGGGTGTGGCCACAACTGGAGTACTGCGAACCGTATTGGTCACTGTATTTAAGGAAGGATCTACTTGCATTGGAGGCAGGTCAGCGAAGGTTCTCTAGATTTTTTCTGGAGATGAAGCGGTTGACAGATGCAGATGGGTTGACCAGGATGGGGTTTTACTCATTGGAATTCAGAAGAATGCGAGGTGATCTTATTGAAACATATGATATAATAAGTGGGATCAATAAGTTGAATGCAGAGAGGATATTTCCACAGAATAGGGGAAACTAAAACTAGGGGACATAGTCTCAGAATAACGGGCCGCCCATTTAAAACTGAGATGAGGAGGAATTTCTTCTCTCAGTGGGTTGTAAATCTATCCACCGAAGGAAATAATTCAGCAGGGGATCAAAAACATCTTAAAAGAGGTAGGTTTTAGGGACCGTCTTAAATGAGGAATGAGAAAGGCAAAGAGGTTTATGAAGGGAGTTCCAGAGCTTGGGGCCCAGGTAGCTGAAGGCACGGCCACCGATGGTTGAGCGATTATAATCAGCGGGTGCGCACAAAGACAAAAGGAAGAGAGCAAAGATCTCAGAGGGGTGTTGGGGTTGGAGGGATTACAAAGATAGGGAGGGTTGTAGGGACTGGAGGAGGTTATCAAGATAGCAAGGGGTGTAGGACTGGAGGAAATAAGAGAGATAGAGAGGGGTGTCGGTGCTGGAGGAGGTTACAGAGTTAGGGATGGTTTTCTTGACTAATATGTCAAGGAGCCAACGAGAGGGCAGGCTATCCTCGACTGGGTGATGTGTAATGAGAAAGGACTAATTAGCAATCTTATTGTGCGAGGCACCTTGGTGAAGAGTGAACATAATATGGTAGTCTTCTTTGTTAAGATGGAGAGTGGCACAGTTAATTCAGAGACTATTGTCCTGAACTTAAGGAAAGGTAACTTTGACGTTATGAGACGTGAATTGGCTAGAATAGACTGGCGAGTGATACTTAAAGGGTTGACGGTGGATAGGCAATGCCAAACATTTAAAGATCACATGGATGAACTTCAACAATTGTACATCACTGTCTGGAGTAAAAATAAAACAGGGAAGGTGTCTGAACCGTGGCTAACAAGGGAAATTAAGGGTAGTGTTAAATCCAAGGAAGAGGCATATAAACTGGCCATAAAAAGCAGCAAACTTTGGAGAATTTTATAATACAGCAGAGTAAGACAAAGGGTTTAATTAGGAGGGTGAAAATGGAGTATGATAGGAAGCTTGCCGGGAACATAAAAACTGACTGCAAAAGCTTGTATAGATATGTGAAGCGAAAAAGATCAGTGAAGACAAACGTAGGTCCCTTGCAGTCAGATTCAGGTGAATTCATAATGGGAAACAATGAAATGATGGACCAGTAAAACACATACTTTGGTTCTGTCTTCACGAAGGAAGACACAAATAACCTTTCGGAAATATTAAGGGACCGAGGGTCTCGTGAGAAGGAGGAACTGAAGGAAATCATTATCAGGTGGGAAATTGTGTTTGGGAAATTGATGGGATTGAAGGCCGATAAATCCCCAGGGCCTGATAGTTTGCATCCCAGAGTACTTAAGGAAGTAGCCCCATAAATAGTGGATGCATTGGTGATCATTTTCCAACAGTCTATCGACTATGGATTGGTTCCTATTGACTGGAGGTTAGCTAATGTAACAACACATTTTAAGAAGGGAGGGAGAGAGAAGACGGGTAATTATATACCGGTTAGCCTGACATCAATAGTGTGGAAATTGTTGGAATCAATTATAAAAATGAAATAGCAGGACATTTGGAAAGCAGTGATGGGATTGGTCCAAGTCAGCATGGATTTATGAAAGGGAAATTCTGCTTCACAAAACTTCTAGAATTGTTTGAGGATGTAACTAGCAGAGTGGAAAAGGGAGAACCAGTGGATGTGATGTATTTGGACTTTCACAAGGCTTTTGACAAGGTCCCACACAAGAGATTGGCATGCAAAATTAAAACATATGGTATTGGGGGTGATGTACTGACGTGGATAGAGAACTGGTTGGCAGAGAGGAAGCAGAGAGTCGGGATAAACGTATCCTTTTCAGAATGGCAGGCAGTGACTAGTGGAGTGCCACAGGGCTCAGTGCTGGGACCCCAGCTCTTTGCAATATACATTAACGATTTAAATGAAGTAATTGAGTGTAATATCTCCAAGTTTGCAGATGACACTAAGCTGGGTGGCGGTGTGAGCTGTGAGGAGGATGCTAAGAGGCTGCAGGGTGACTTCGACAGGTTGGGTGAGTGGGCAAATGTATGGCAGATGCAGTATAATGCGGATAAATGTGAAGTTATCCATTTTGTGGGCAAAAACACGAAGGCAGAATATTATCTGAATGGCGGCAGATTAGGAAAAGGGGAGGTGCAACGAGACCTGGGTGTCATGGTTCATCAGTCATTGAAAGTTGGCATGCAGGTACAGCAGACGGTGAAGAAGGCAAATGTTTTGTTGGCCTTCATAGCTAGGGGATTTTTAGTAAAGGAGCAGGGAGGTCTTACTGCCGTTGTACAGGGCCTTGGTGAGGCCTCACCTGGAATAATGTGTTCAGTTTTGGTCTCCTAATCTGAGGAAGGACGTTCTTGCTGTTGAAGGAGTGCAGCGAAGGTTCACCAGACTGATTCCCGGGATGGCAGGACTGACATATGAGGAGAGACTGGATCAACTGGGCCTGGATTCACTGGAGTTTAGAAGGATGAGAGGGGATCTCATAGAAACATATAAGATTCTGACGGGACTGGACAGGTTAGATGCGGGAAGAAAGTTCCCGATGTTGGGGAAGTCCAGAACAATGGAACATAGTCTTAGAATAAGGGGTAAGCCGTTTAGGACTGAGATGAGGAGACACTTCTTCACTCAGAGAGTTGTTAACCTGTGGAATTCCTTGCCGCAGAGAGTTGTTGAGGCCAGTTCATTGGATATATTCAAGAGGTAGTTAGATATGGCTCTTACGGCTAAGGGGATCAAGGGGTATGGAGAGAAAGCTGGAAAGGGGTACTGAAGGAATGAGCAGCCATGATCTTATTGAATGGTGGTGCAGGCTCGAAGGGCTGAATGGCCTACTCCTGCACCTATTTTCCATGTTTCTATGTTTCTAACCACCTCCAGCCACGACAGACTCCATATCTCTGTATCCTCCTCCAGCACACATACTCCTTCCTATTGCTGTAACCTCCACCAGCCTCTACTCACCTCCCTGTATCTAAAATTTCCTCCAGCCCCTACTCCCCTCTGCATCACTGTAAAGTCCTGCAGCCCCTACACGCCTCCCGAATTCAGTAATCTCCTTGAGCCCTCACACGCCTCCCTATCCCTGTAATCTCCTCCAGCCCTACACCACTCCCTATCTTTGTAAATACCTCCTGCCCTTACAACCTTCCCTATCTCTGTAACGAACGGCAGCTCCAACAACCCTTCCTACTTTTGGAATCTCATCCTTCCCTACAGCCCTCCCGATCTCTGTAACCTCCTCCAGCCCCTATTCCCCTCCCTATCTCTGTAACCCCCTACAGCCCCTACACCCCTCCCTATCTATGTAACCTCCTCCAGCCCCTACACCTCTCCCTATCTCTGTAACCCCCTCCAGCCCCTACACCTCTCCCTAACTCTGTAACCCCCTCCAGCCCCTACACCACTCCCTATCTCTGTAACCTCCTCCAGCCCCTACACCCCTCCCTATCTCTGTAACCTCCTCCAGCCCCTACACCCCTCCCTATCTCTGTAACCTCCTCCAGCCCCTACACCCCTCCCTATCTCTGTAACCTCCTCCAGCCCCTACACCCCTCCCTATCTCTGTAACCTCCTCCAGCCCCTACACCCCTCCCTATCTCTGTAACCTCCTCCAGCCCCTACACCCCGCCCTATCTCTGTAACCTCCTCCAGCCCCTACACCCCTCCCTATCTCTGTAACCTCCTCCAGCCCCTACACCCCTCCCTATCTCTGTAACCTCCTCCAGCCGTACACCCCCTCCCTATCTCTGTAACCTCCTCCAGCCCCTACACCCCTCCCTATATCTGTAACCTGCTCCAGCCCCTACACCCCTCCCTATCTCTGTAACCTCCTCCAGCCCCTACACCCCTCCCTATCTCTGTAACCTCCTCCAGCTCCTACATCCCTCCCTATCTCTGTAACCTCCTCCAGCCGTACACCCCCTCCCTATCTCTGTAACCTCCTCCAGCCCCTACACCCCTCCCTATCTCTGTAACCCCCTCCAGCCCCTACACCCCTCCCTATCTCTGTAACACCCTCCAGCCCCTACACCCCTCCCTATTTCTGTAAACGCCTCCAGCCCCTACACCCCTCCCTATCTCTGTAACCTCCTCCAGCCCCTACACCCCTCCCTATCTCTGTAACCTCCTCCAGCCCCTACACCCCTCCCTATCTCTGTAACCTCATCCAGCCCCTACACCCCTCCCTATCTCTGTAACCTCCTCCAGCCGTACACCCCCTCCCTATCTCTGTAACCTCCTCCAGCCCCTACACCCCTCCCTATCTCTGTAACCTCCTCCAGCCCTTACACCCCTCCCTATCTCGGTAACTTCCTCCATTCCTACACACCTCCATATTTTTTTAACTTTCTCCAGCCCCGACAACCGTCCCTTGTATTGAAAGCTCCGCCAACCCCGACACCCCTCTTTATTGCAGTAAACTCCTGCAGCCCCTACACGCATCCCTAACTCTGTAACATCCTCCAGCCTCCAAACCCCTCCCCATCTCTGTACCATCCTCCACCCCTTACACCCCTCCCTATCTCTGTAACCCCCTCCAGCCAACTACACCCCTCCCTATCTCTGTAACATCCTCCACCACTTACACCCCTCCCTATCTCTGTAACATCCTCCAGCCCCTACACCCCTCCCTATTTCTGTAACCCCCTCCAGCCCCGACACCCCTCCCTATCTCTGTAACCTCCTCCAGCCCCTACACCCCTCCCTATCTCTGTAACCTCCTCCAGCCCCTGCACCCCTCCCTATCTCTGTAACCCCCTCCAGCCCTTACACCCCTCCCTATCTCTGTAACCCCCTCCAGCCCTTACACCCCTCCCTATCTCTGTAACCCCCTCCAGCCCCTACACACCTCCCTATCTCTGTAACCCCCTCCAGCCCCTACACCCCTCCCTATCTCTGTAACCCCCTCCAGCCCCTACACCCCTCCCTATCTCGGTCACCTCCTCCAGCCCCTACACCCCTCCCTATCTCTGTAACCCACTCCAGCCCCTACACCCCTCCCTATCTCTGTAACCTCCTGCAGCCCCTACACCCCACCCTATCTCGGTAACCTCCTCCAGCCCCTACACCCCACCCTATCTCGGTAACCTCCTCCATCCGTACACACCTCCATATTTTTTTAACTTCCTCCAGCCCCGACAACCCTCCCTATCTCTGTAACCTCCTACAGCTCCTGCACACCTCCCTATCTCTGTTAACTTCTCCAGCCCCTACACCCCTCCCTATCTCTGTAACCTCCTCCAGCCGTACACCTCTCCCTAACTCTGTCACCTCCTCCAGTCCCTACATGCCTCCCTATCTCTGTAACCTCCTCCAGCCCCTACACACCTCCCTACCTCTGTAACCTCCTCCAGCCCCTACACCACTCCCTATCTCTGTAACCTCCTCCAGCCGTACACCCCCTCCCTATCTCTGTAACCTCCTCCAGGCTATACACACTTCCCTATCTCCGTAACCTCCTCCAGCCCCTACACACCTCCCAAGCTTTGTATCCTCCTCCAGAACCTACAAGCATCCTTATCTCTGTAAGCTCCTCCAACCCTACACCCTCCCTATCTCCGCAACCTCTTTCAGCCTCTGCACCCATCCCTCTCTCTGTGTCCTCATCCAGTCCCAAAACCCCTTCTTAACTCTGTAACCTCCTCCATTCCTAAAATCCTCCCTATCTCCATAACCACCTCCAGCCCCTACACCCCTCCCTTCTCTGCAACCTCCTCCAGCCCTATAACGCCTCCCTATCTCTGTAACCTCCTCCAGCCCCTACACACCTCCCTACCTCTGTAACCTCCTCCAGCCCCTGCATCACTCCCTATCTCTGTAACCTCCTCCAGCCGCACACCCCCTCCCTATCTCTGTAACCTCCTCCAGGCTATACACACTTCCCTATCTCCGTAACCTCCTCCAGCCCCTACACACCTCCCAAGCTTTGTATCCTCCTCCAGAACCTACAAGCATCCTTATCTCTGTAAGCTCCTCCAACCCAACACCCTCCCTATCTCCGCAACCTCTTTCAGCCTCTGCACCCATCCCTCTCTCTGTGTCCTCATCCAGTCCCAAAACCCCTTCTTAACTCTGTAACCTCCTCCATTCCTAAAATCCTCCCTATCTCCATAACCACCTCCAGCCCCTACACCCCTCCCTTTTCTGCAACCTCCTCCAGCCCTATAACCCCTCCCTATCTCTGTAACTCCCTACAGCCCCTACACCACTGCCTATCTCTGTACAGTACTGCAGCCCCTACACCCCTCGCAATCTCTGGACCCTCCTCCGGCCCCGACATATTTGGGGGTGGGAGGTTCGAGGGGTTGGGCGGAGCTGGTGAAATCTTTAGCCAGCACGAGACAGGCACAGAGTCTGGAAAGATGGCCCCGAACAAAACTGTGATCACATGACTTGCCACATGATCATTTATTAATTTTACGCCAATAGCTGTTATTACTTCAGGAGTCCACTAGGCGGTGCTCGATTACAGGGGTGTATTCAGGTCAGGAGGTGGGTGCAGGACTTCCTCGTCTGACAGGAACTCAAGTACTGCCCCCAAATGCGGCTCGACCCAGCTTCACCCACAGACAGTATGGACACAATTGAGACTTACGGGCTCCAGCAATAGTGGATCCTCACATATACGATGATCACACCCACGATGATGATTAACGCGAACACTCCAAAGACAGTTATAATTATCTTCAAGGGCCCTTCATCTAGGACTGAACAACAAGAATAATTAATGCTGCCTCATATATACAATCACGCAGGAACAGGAGGCGGCCCATTCCGCCCCTCGAGCCTGTTGCACAGGAACAGGAGGAGGCCCATTCAGCCCCTCGTGCCTGTTACACAGGAACAGCAGGAGGTCCATTCAGCCCCTGGAGCCTGTTGCACTGGAACAGGAGGAGGTCCATTCAGACCCTGGAGCCTGTTGCACTGGAACAGGAGGAGGCCCATTTATCCCCTCGAGCCCGTTTCACAGGAACAGCAGGAGCTCCATTCAGCCCCTCGATCCTGTTACATAGGAACAGGAGGAACTCATTCAGCCCCTCGAGGCTGTTACACCGTAACAGGAGGAGTGCCATTCAGCCCCTCGATGCTACTACAGAGGAAGAGGAGGAGCCCCATTCAGCCCCTCGAGCCTGTTACACTGGAACAGGAGGTGACCCATTCTGACCCTCGGGCCTGGTACACAGGAAAAGAACGAGGTCCATTCAGCCCCCTCGAGCATGTTCACAGGAACATGAGGAGGCCCATTCAGCCCCTCGAGCCTGTTTCACAGGAACAGAAGGAGGTGCATTCGGCCATATCGAGCCTGTTGCACAGGAACAGGAGGAGACCCATTCAGCCCCTCGAGCCTGTTACGCAGGAACAGGAGGAGTGCCATTCAGCCTCTCGAAGCGGTTACACCGGAACAGGAAGAGACCCATTCAGCCCCTCGGGCCTGGTACACAGGAACAGGAGGAGGCCCATTCAGCCCCTCGAACCTCTTGGACACGAACAGGAGGAGGCCCATTCAGCCCCTCGAGCCTGTTGCACAGGAACAGCATGAGGTTCATTCAGCCAAATTGAGCGTGTTACACAGGAACAGGAGGCCCATTCAGCCCCTCGTTCTGGTTACACAGGAACAGCAGGAGACATATTCATACCCTTGAGCCTGTAAATCAGGAACAGTAGGAGGCCCATTCAGCCCCTGGAGCCTGTTGCACTGGAACAGCAGGAGGTCCATTCAGCCCCTGCAGCGTCTTGCACTGGAACAGGAGGAGGCCCATTCAGCCCCTCGAACCTGTTGCACTGGAACAGGAGGAGGCCCATTCAGCCCCTCGAGCCTATTGCACAGGAACAGCAGGAGGTCCATTCAGCCAAATCGAGCCTGTTACACAGGAACAGGAGGAGGCCCATTCAGCCCCGCGAGCCGGTTACACAGTAACAGGAGGTGACCCATTCTGACCTTCGGGCCTGGTACGCAGGAAAAGAAGGAGGTCCATTCAGCTCCCTCGAGCATGTTCACAGGAACATGAGGAGGCACATTCAGCCCCTCGAGCCTGTTTCACAGGAACAGGAGAGGTGCATTCAGCCATATCGAGCCTGTTGCACAGGAACTGGAGTAGACCCATTCAGTCCCTCGAGCCTGTTACACAGGAACAGGAGGAGTGCCATTCAGCCTCTCGAGGCTACTACACAGGAAGAGGAGGAGGCCCATTCAGCATAGAAACATAGAAACATAGAAAATAGGTGCAGGAGCAGGCCATTCAGCCCTTCTAGCCTGCACCGCCATTCAACGAGTTCATGGCTGAACATGAAACTTCAGTACCCACTTCCTGCTTTCACGCCATACCCCTTGATCCCCCGAGTACTAAGGACTTCATCTAACTCCCTTTTGAATATATTTAGTGAATTGGCCTCAACTGCTTCCTGTGGTAGAGAATTCCACAGGTTCACCACTCTCTGGGTGAAGAAGTTTCTCCTTATCTCGGTCCTAAATGGCTTACCCCTTATCCTTAGACTGTGACCCCTGGTTCTGGACTTCCCCAACATTGGGAACATTCTTCCTGCATCCAACCTGTCCAAACCCGTCAGAATTTTAAACGTTTCTATGAGGTCCCCTCTCACTCTTCTGAACTCCAGTGAATACAAGCCCAGTTGATTCAGTCTTTCTTGATAGGTCAGTCCCACCATCCCGGGAATCAGTCTGGTGAATCTTCGCTGCACTCCCTCAACAGCAAGTATGTCCTTCCTCAAGTTAGGAGACCAAAACTGTACACAATACTCCAGGTGTGGCCTCACCAAGGCCCTGTACAACTGTAGCAACACCTCCCTGCCCCTGTACTCAAATCCCCTCGCTATGAAGGCCAACATGCCATTTGCTTTCTTAACCGCCTGCTGTACCTGCATGCCAACCTTCAATGACTGATGTACCATGACACCCAGGTCTCGTTGCACCTTCCCTTTTCCTAATCTGTCACCATTCAGATAATAGTCTGTCTCTCTGTTTTTACCACCAAAGTGGATAACCTCACATTTATCCACATTATACTTCATCTGCCACGCATTTGCCCACTCACCTAACCTATCCAAGTCACTCTGTAGCCTCATAGCATCCTCCTCGCAGCTCACACTGCCACCCAACTTAGTGTCATCCGCAAATTTGGAGATACTACATTTAATCCCTTCGTCTAAATCATTAATGTATAATGTAAACAGCTGGGGCCCCAGCACAGAACCCTGCGGTACCCCACTAGTCACTGCCTGCCATTCCGAAAAGTACCCATTTACTCCTACTCTTTGCTTCCTGTCTGACAACCAGTTCTCAATCCACGTCAGCACACTACCCCCAATCCCATGTGCTTTAACTTTGCACATTAATCTCCTGTGTGGGACCTTGTCGAAAGCCTTCTGAAAGTCCAAATATACCACAACAACTGGTACTCCTTTGTCCACTTTATTGGAAACATCCTCAAAAAATTCCAGAAGATTTGTCAAGCATGATCTCCCTTTTACAAATCCATGCTGACTTGGACCTATCATGTCACCATTTTCCAAATGCGCTGCTATGACATCCTTAATAATTGATTCCATCATTTTACCCACTACTGAGGTCAGGCTGACCGGTCTATAATGCCCTGCTTTCTCTCTCCCTCCTTTTTTAAAAAGTGGGGTTACATTGGCTACCCTCCACTCGATAGGAACTGATCCAGAGTCAATGGAATGTTGGAAAATGACTGTCAATGCATCCGCTATTTCCAAGGCCACCTCCTTAAGTACTCTGGGATGCAGTCCATCAGGCCCTGGGGATTTATCGGCCTTCAATCCCATCAATTTCCCCAACACAATTTCCCGACGAATAAAGATTTCCCTCAGTTCCTCCTCTTTATACAGGAACAGGAGGAGGCCCAATCAGCCACTCGAGTTGTTACACAGGACCAGGAGGAGGCCCATTCCGATGTTGAGCCTGTTACAGAGGAACAGGAGGAGACACATTTAGCACCTCGAGCCTGTTACACAGGAACAGGAGGAGACACATTCAGCCCCTCGAGCCTGTTACACAAGATCAGGAAGAGGCCCATTCAGCACCTCGGGCCTGTTACACAGGAACAGGAGGAGGCCCATTCAGTCACTCGAGCCTATTATACAGGAACAGGAGGAGGTCCATTTAGCACCTCGAGCCTATTATACAGGAACAGGAGGAGACACATTCAGCCCCTCGAGCCTGTTACACAAGAACAGGAAGAGGCCCATTCAGCACCTCGGGCCTGTTACACAGGAACAGGAGGAGGCCCATTCAGTCACTCGAGCCTATTATACAGGAACAGGAGGAGGCCCAATCAGGCCCTCGGGCCTGTTACACAGGAACAGGAGGAGGCCCATTCAGTCACTCGAGCCTATTATACAGGAACATGAGGAGGCCCATTCAGTCACTCGAGCCTATTATACAGGAACAGGAGGAGGCCCAATCAGCCACTCGAGTTGTTACACAGGACCAGGAGGAGGCCCATTCCGATGTTGAGCCTGTTACAGAGGAACAGGAGGAGACCCATTTAGCACCTCGAGCCTGTTACACAGGAACAGGAGGAGACACATTCAGCCCCTCGAGCCTGTTACACAGGAACAGGAGTTGAACCATTCAGCCCCTCGAGGCTGTTAGACGGGAACTGGAGGTGGCCCATTCAGCCCCTCAAGCCTGTTTCACAGGAACAGCAGGAGGTCCATTCAGCCCATCAAACCTGTTGCATAGGAACAGGAGGAACCCATTCAGCCCCTCGAGGCTGTTACACAGGAATAGGAGGAGGCCCATTCAACCCCTCCAACCTCTTGCTCAAGAATAGGAGGAGGCCCATTCAGCCCCTCGAGCCTGTTGCACAGGAACAGCAGGAGACATATTCAGACCCTTGAGCCTGTTACACAGGAACAGGAGGAGGCCCAATCAGCCACTCGAGTTGTTACACAGGACCAGGAGGAGGCCCATTCCGATGTTGAGCCTGTTACAGAGGAACAGGAGGAGACCCATTTAGCACCTCGAGCCTGTTACACAGGAACAGGAGGAGACACATTCAGCCCCTCGAGCCTGTTACACAAGAACAGGAAGAGGCCCATTCAGCCCCTCGGGCCTGTTACACAAGAACAGGAAGAGGCCCATTCAGCCACTCGGGCCTGTTACACAGGAACAGGAGGAGATCCATTCAGCCCCTTGAGCCTGTAACACAGGAACAGGAGGGCCATTCAGCCCCTCGTTCTGGTTACACAGGAACAGGAGAAGACCCACTCAGCCCCTCGAGCCTGTTACACAGGAACAGGAGGAGGCCCATTCAGACCCTCGAGCCCGTTTCACAGGAACAGCACGTGACCTATTTAGACCCTTGAGCCTGTTACACAGGAACAGGAGGAGGCTCATTCAGCCCCTCGAGCCCTTTACACAGAAACAGTAGGAAGCCCATTCAGCCTCTCGAGCCTCTGACACAGGAACAGGAAGAGTGCCATTCAGCCCTACGAGGCTACTACACAGGAAGAGGAGGAGGCCCATTCAGCACCTCGGGCCTGTTACGCAGGAACAGGGGGAGTCCCATTCACCTATTTGTGCCTGTTTCACAGAAACAGGAGGAGACCCATTCAGCCCCTGTAGCCTGTTACACAGGAATAGGAGGTGACCCATTCTGACCCTCGGGCCTGGTACACAGGAAAAGAAGGAGGACCATTCAGCCCCCTTGAGCATGTTCACAGGAACAGGAGGAGGCCCATTCAGCCCCTCGAGCCTGTTTCACAGGAACAGGAGGAGGTGCATTCTGACATATCGAGCCTGTTGCACAGGAACAGGAGGAGGCCCATTCAGCCCCTCGAACCTCTTGCACACGAACAGGAGGAGGCCCATTCAGCCCCTCGAGCCTTTTGCACAGGAACAGCAGGAGGTGCATTCAGCCAAATTGAGCCTGTTACACAGGAACAGGAGGCCCATTCAGCCCCTCGTTCTGGTTACACAGGAACAGCAGGAGACATATTCACACCCTTGAGCCTGTAAATCAGGAAGAGTAGGAGGCCCATTCCGCCCCTCGAGCCCGTTACACAGGAACAACAGGAGGCCCATTCAGCCCCTCGAGCCTGTTGTACTGGAACAGGAGGATGCCCATTCAGTCCCTCGAACCTGTTGCACTGGAACAGGAGGAGGCCCATTCAGCCCCTCGAGCCTATTGCACAGGAACAGCAGGAGGTCCATTCAGCCAAATCGAGCCTGTAACACAGGAACAGGAGGAAGCCCATTCAGCCCCGCGAGCCGGTTACACAGTAACAGGAGGTGAACCATTCTGACCCTCGGGCTTGGTACACAAGAAAAGAAGGTGGTCCATTCAGCCCCCTCGAGCATGTTCACAGGAACATGAGGAGGGCCATTCAGCCCCTCGAGCCTGTTTCACAGGAACAGGAGAGGTGCATTCAGCCATATCGAGCCTGTTGCACAGGAACTGGAGTAGACCCATTCAGCCCCTCGAGCCTGTTACACAGGAACAGGAGGAGTGCCATTCAGCCTCTCGAGGCTACTACACAGGAAGAGGAGGAGGCCCATTCAGCACCTCGGGCCTGTTATACAGGAACAGGAGGAGGCCCATTCAGTCACTCGAGCCTGTTATACAGGAACAGGAGGAGGTCCATTCAGCCCCTCGAGCCTATTACACAGGTACAGGAGGAGGCCCATTCAGCCCCTCGAGCCGGTTACTCAGGAACAGGAGTTGAACCATTCAGCCCCTCGAGGCTGTTAGACGGGAACTGGAGGTGGCCCATTCAGCCCCTCAAGCCTGTTTCACAGGAACAGCAGGAGGTCCATTCAGCCCATCAAACCTGTTGCATAGGAACAGGAGGAACCCATTCAGCCCCTCGAGGCTGTTACACAGGAATAGAAGGAGGCCCATTCAACCCCTCGAACCTCTTGCTCAAGAATAGGAGGAGGCCCATTCAGCCCCTCGAGCCTGTTGCACAGGAACAGCAGGAGACATATTCAGACCCTTGAGCCTGTTACACAGGAACAGGAGGAGGCCCAATCAGCCACTCGAGTTGTTACACAGGACCAGGAGGAGGCCCATTCCGATGTTGAGCCTGTTACAGAGGAACAGGAGGAGACCCATTTAGCACCTCGAGCCTGTTACACAGGAACAGGAGGAGACACATTCAGCCCTTCGAGCTGTTACACAAGAACAGGAAGAGGCCCATTCAGCCCCTCGGGCCTGTTACACAAGAACAGGAAGAGGCCCATTCAGCCACTCGGGCCTGTTACACAGGAACAGGAGGAGATCCATTCAGCCCCTTGAGCCTGTAACACAGGAACAGGAGGGCCATTCAGCCCCTCGTTCTGGTTACACAGGAACAGGAGGAGACCCACTCAGCCCCTCGAGCCTGTTACACAGGAACAGGAGGAGGCCCATTCAGACCCTCGAGCCCGTTTCACAGGAACAGCACGTGACCTATTCAGACCCTTGAGCCTGTTACACAGGAACAGGAGGAGGCTCATTCAGCCCCTCGAGCCCTTTACACAGGAACAGTAGGAAGCCTGTACTGACGTGGATAGAGAACTGGTTGGCAGACAGGAAGCAGAGAGTCGGGATGAACGGGTCCATTTCAGAATGGCAGGCAGTGACTCGTAGAGTGCCTCAGGGCTCAGTGCTGGGACCCCAGCTACTTACGATATACATTAATTATTTGGATGAGGGAATTGAGTGTAATATCACCATGTTTGCAGATGACACTAAGCTGGGGGCAGTGTCAGCTGTGAGGAGAACCCTAAAAGGCTGCAGGGTGACTTGGACAGGTTTGGTGAGTGGGCAAACGAGTGGCAGATGCAGTATAATGTGGATAAATGTGAGGTTATCCACTTTCGTGGCAAAAACTCGCGGGCAAAATATTATCTGAATGGCGGCAGATTAGGAAAAGGGGAGGTGCAATGCGCCTTTGGTGTCACGGTACATCAGTCTTTAAAAGTTGATATGCAGGTACAACAGGCAGTGAAGAAAGCAAATGGTATCTTGGCCTTCATAGCTAGGGGATTTGAGTATAGGAGCAGGGAGGTCTTACTGCAGTTGTACTGGGCCTCAGTGAGGCCTCACCTGGAATATTGTGTTAACTTTTGGTCTGCTAATCTGAGGAAGGACGTTCTTGCTCTTGAGGCAGTGCACCAGACTGATTCCTGGGATGGCAGGACTGACATATGAGGAGAGGCTGGATCGACTGGGCCTGTATTCACTGGATTTTAGAAGAATGAGAGGGCATCTCATAGAAACATGTAAAATTCTGATGGGACTGGATAGGTGAGATGCAGGAAGAATGTTCCCGATGTTGGGGAAGTCCAGAACCAGGGGACATCGTGTAACGATAATGGGTCAGCTATATAGGACTGAGATGAGGAGAAACTTCTTCACTCAGAGAGTTGTTCAACTGTGGAATTCCTTACAGCAGAGAGTTGTTGATGCCAGTTCATTGGATATATTCAAGAGGGAGTTAGATATGGCCCTTATGGATAAAGGGATCAAGGGGTATGGAGAGCAAGCAGGAAAGGGGTACTGAGGTGAATGATCAGCCATGATCTTATTGAAGGTGGTGCAGGCATGAAGGGCCGAATGGCCTACTCCTGCTCCTATTTTCTATGTTACTATGTTGCTATAAGTTTGACTGTTGTGCCGAGTTGAGGCTGACACAGACTCTAAAGAGGTTACAGCTATATTTTGCAGAGAATGGAAGATGCCTCGACATTTTCAACTTGTATCTTTATTCATTTCTAAGCAATATCCAATACATGCTGTGCACGTAAAATTGCATCTGAATACTATCTAAATTTAGGTATTTAATTGGCTGTTCCAGTTAGATCTCCGGTCAATCATAATGCTCCAGGATGTTGTCGGTTGGGATTCGGTGATGGGAATGACATTGTATGTCAAAGGGTTGGCGGGGCAGGTGGGAGAGGGGGCGAGTGTGGGGGGTGGTGGAGCTGTTCAAATCTCTTTTTTTGGAAATTGTCATTGCCAGATACTGCTATGGTGCAAATGTTACTTGCCACTTATCAGATCAATCCTGAATATCGTCGAGGGCTTGCTGCATGCAGGCATGGATGGCTTCATTTTCTGAGGATTTGCAAATGGATCTCAACACTTTAATCATCAGGAAACATCCCCACTTCTGACCATATTTTGAAGAGAAGGTCTTTGATGAAGCAGCTTTAGATGGATGGGCCCAGGACACTGCCCTGAGGAACTCCTGAAACGATGTCCTGAGGCTGAGATGTTTTACCTCCTGCAATCACAATCATCTTCCTTTCTGTTGGTATGACTCCAGCCGGTGCAGATGTTTTCCCCTGATTCACATTGATTTTAATTCTACTAATATGACGTGATGCACTTGATGACAAGGGAAGTCAATCTGACCTCACCTCTGGACTCAGCTATTTTTGTCCATGTTTGAAACAAGGCTGTAATGGAGTGTGGAGACAAATTACCTTTGCAGAGCTCAAAGTGAGCATCGGTGAGCAAAGGCCCCTCGATGGCATTGTCGAATACACCTTCCATCAATTTGTTGAAGATTGAGATGTTTGGATTGGTTGTTTGGATTGTTTTTTCCTGCTTTTTGTGGACAGGACATACCTGGGCAGATTTCTACATTGTCGGAGATGTCAGCATTGTCGCTGTACTGGAACAGCTTGGTTAGAGGCGGACTAGTTTTGCAGAACGGGTCTTCAGCACTAGAAATGGATTTTGTCGAGCCCAATAGCATTTGCTCTATCCAGTGTGCTCTGTCATTTCTTGATATCACACGGAATGAATCGAATTGGCTAAAGACTGGCTTCTCTTATTGTGGTGACCACCAGATGTGACTGATATGGTTCATCCACAAGACACTTTTGACTGAAGATGTTTGGTTCCGCCTTGTCCCTTGCGCTCATGTGTTGGGCTCTGCCATCATTGAGGATTATATGTCGATTGAACTTTTGTGCTTCAAATTGCAGTAAGTATAGATTCAAATATTACAGCACCCTCTATAAGGCATCGCGGACCTCTGTGAACAGAACAACCAACTGTGTATCTCATTAACCCATCCCATTGAGGGATTGAAGATTGAACAGCACAGATTCTAAAACAGGAAGTGTAAGTTAGAAAAGTGTCAAATCAGTGATTGAAAGCGAAATAAAGAAATGGAAAAAATATTGAGAGGGAGAACATCGAGCCTCAAAGAACGATACATTAATATTTTTTAACGTTTGTTTTAAAAATAATTCCATCAAGAACTAAAAACTGAAAGTTTGTGACTCCACTTTCAACAATGTTAATTATCAGTGTCAGAGAGGTTGTTAATGTTAATTATCAGTGTCAGAGAGGTTGTTAATGTTAATTATCAGTGTCAGAGAGGTTGTTAATGTTAATCATCAGTGCCAGAGAGGTTGTTAATGTTAATTATCAGTGTCAGAGAGGTTGTTAATGTTAATTATCAGTGCCAGAGAGGTTGTTAATGTTAATTATCAGTGTCAGAGAGGTTGTTAATGTTAATTATCAGTGCCAGAGAGGTTGTTAATGTTAATTATCAGTGTCAGAGAGGTTGTTAATGTTAATTATCAGTGCCAGAGAGGTTGTTAATGTTAATTATCAGTGTCAGAGAGGTTGTTAATGTTAATCATCAGTGCCAGAGAGGTTGTTAATGTTAATTATCAGTGTCAGAGAGGTTGTTAATGTTAATTATCAGTGCCAGAGAGGTTGTTAATGTTAATTATCAGTGTCAGAGAGGTTGTTAATGTTAATTATCAGTGCCAGAGAGGTTGTTACTGTTAATTATCAGTGCCAGAGAGGTTGTTAATGTTAATTATCAGTGCCAGAGAGGTTGGTAATGTTAATTATCAGTGCCAGAGAGGTTGTTACTGTTAATTATCAGTGCCAGAGAGTTTGTTAATGTTAATTATCAGTGCCAGGGAGGTTGTTAATGTTAATGATCAGTGCCAGCGAGGTTGTTTTGCTGTAATTACATTGAACACGCTTTCAAAAATGTTACTTAGACTGATGTGGACAATCCCTAAATCCGATATGGAAAATAACTAGATTTATGCTGCGAGATATGTCAATGAGAAACATTACAGAAGAACTTTAATGTTGAGAACTGTGAATTGATGCATTGTGAAGAAAGAGTGAGGAGAATCGATATAAACTAACAAATCCAATTTTAAAATGGGTGCAGGAACCGAGTGACCTGGGGCTTTAGAGACACAAATCATTGATGGTGGCAGGGCGAGCTGATATAGCTGGTCAAAAGCATATGGAAAACGTGCTTTGTAAATAGAGAGACAGCATACAAAAGCACTTAGGTTATGCTAAATCTTTGTAAATCATTGATTCTGGCTCAACTGAAGGTCTTTGTCCAAATCAGGATGCCACAAATGAGGAAGGATATCAACCCCTGGACGATGGTGCAGAGGAGCGTTCCGAGTATGTTAGCAGGGAGGAGGGATTTTATTTACGTGGATAGTCTGTAGAAGCTGGGATTATTCTCCTCAGAGCAGGGAAGCATAAAGGGAGATTTATTAGAGGTGTTAAAACTTATGAGTGATGTTATTAAAATAAATTCGGAGGAGGTATCTCCACTGACAGACAGATCGGTAACCAGAGGACAAAGATTGATGTGATTTGCAGAAGTGCAGGAGGGTAGATCAGGCGAATGTGTTTACATCGCGAGTTGTTATGAGCTGGAATACACTGCCGCAAAGGGTGCTGGAACTATATGTGATAGCACCCTTCAAGAGGGAAGTGAATATAAAATTCATACAGAAATCTTTGAAGGGCTATGAGGAAAGAGCAGGGATGTGAGTGTAACTGGATAGCTCTGTCAGAAAGTCAGCACAGACACGGTGGCCGAATGGCCTCTTTCTGTGCCGTATCATTGTGTGACTCTACAATTCAGTAAGAAGACTATTTTGGTGCCATGGCATCTAAATCCAGTTCCTCAATGACGTCACTTTTTCTATCGAACAACACATGTGAAGATAAAAGCATTACCTGAAAAAACAGCTGATAAATAAAGAGAATATAGCTAAATATGCGACCCGTCACAAGTGAGAAAAATCAGCCTGCAATACAACAGATACCAGGTCTGATGCATTTGTTTTTCTGCAGCGATATACCTTGTTGACCTGTGACGCAGTAATGCACGTGTTGTGTAAACGATTGAAATAAAGTATCAACAGCGCGATTACTTTTGAGTTTTAAGACAAACTTATTTTCTCCTTACACCTACTGCCTATTCGCCCGCCTTACCTTTCGCCCATGAGGAGCTCCATTACTTGTTGGTGCTTGGCAATCATTCGAGCAATTGGGTAGGTGTCAACACTACAATTCTCAGCATGTCCAGTGAGTGTTCAGTCACATGTGCACCTGGAATATCCCGGCACAAACCTCTCGCGCTGGTTGAATTTTAACAGAACAGGCGGGGTGGGAATCTGAAAGGATCGTGTTAGATATCAGGGGCTCAAAATATATAAAACCAACACGTAGGATACTGTATGTAAATCATTGTTTTGGATTGGAGCCGAAATATCACCTCAGAGATGTACTTAGAAACATTAATGTTTTGGAACCCTGCAGAGATGTTATAGCATTCTGCACTATGACAATCATTATCTGTTATTTTCAACTTAAGATTTCAACTTTGGTTAGGGATCTTGAAGACAATCTGTTATAGAAAGAATCAGAATGGGTGGAAGCGGTAGGAATCATCGTAAACATTTGATACATCATAAAGGAGATAACACTCTCAAGCGAGCAGTTTACAGGTTTGGCTTCATGGGACCAAAGGCAGAATACGGACAAAAGAGAGAAGATATGAATTTCAAATAACAACCCTGGGAAAGTGTAACAAATAAAGACATGTGGCCAAAATCTTTAGGGCGGGTTTTTGACAAAAATTGAGACAAAGAACCAGAAGTCTTATTGGATATTACGTTTTTATGGAAACATCTATAGGTCAATAGGTATTGTAAATAGCCCATGTCATGTCCATCACTAACAAGAGAATATCAGGAGCCTGTTCAAGGTTGCACTCACAAGCGGCATGAGGGGATAGTGAACCAAAAGTGGTACTGGTCGTATACTCTTCGAATGATCCCATGCTTTACCAATGAAACCACTAGACAAATAGAAAGAGACTACAAGCTAGAGCACTGCTCAAGTGCACCAGCCGTTTGTCCGATCGGATCGGCATCAACTATCTGTTTTTCCTGTTTAGCTAATGTGTTGTATTCTGTCTTAAACTCTGATTAAACACATATCCACCAGATCGCTTTACAGTCGATCCTGATTTAAAGTGACCAAAGGCAGCTTTAACTTTGGCTAGTTAGAACAATCCAGCTGTGCATCCTTTCCACCCTGTCCCCTTGATATCAGCCTCGGTTGGCATCAGTGGGAGTAACGTTGCAGGCGGCGTGGAAACCCCGCCTTCATCCGGTTCCGTCAATTTCCCGACTGCCAGTTTAGTTTAAAATTGCCTCCTCCATGAGAGGAAATCAATTTCCTCTCCCTCCACCCAACGAATTCCAAGCAAGTCTAGAATCTGGAAGATTCCTATACTATGTGCCTGAGCAATTAGCTGTCGAAACGGGCAGATTTATGGAATAGCAAAAGCAGACCTTAGCTAGTGCATGTGTTGTCCTCCAATCCCTATATCCAATATGACGGGTCTGTGCCGAACTATGATGTACTGGAGCGGATTTTCGTTCAATACTGAAAGCCTGGGGAGAGGCCTTGTACTAAGCAGGCACCTGATTATAAATGTTATTTTGAGTTTATTTTGTTTAAAAACTCCGGTAAAAAGTGGAATGTTACACGTGCCATTCTTCCTCTCAGATTGTTGTTGATGAGGATGCGGACTTTCATTAGTGCCGCCCAATCTTCGTTCCCTATGTCGACACTGAGCAGAAAATGACCGGGTGTCAGAAGGGATCGTCAAGTATATTCCACAATAGAACATGCAATCAAAGAGGTGAGGCTGAAGCTCACTGAAAATTGGGCTTCAGCTTTCTAAGCTTATATCTGCAAGCTTCAGATGGCAAACTTGCGATGCAGCTCCTTCGTCGAGACACAGGATAATTCGGTTGGCACCGACAGCGAGCCAGCCATTGGAACAGGGAGGTAGGCAAACGGTTAGAGCGTGAGCCCATTCCTGCACCATCTGACTCCACATTAAGGCAAGTTAAAAACTGTTTTACTTACCTTCTGTTGGTGGCCTCCCTAGGTGCCTGTAAGGACCATTACAGACAGAGGCATTAGAAATTATAAGTGGAATTAATGAAATGACAGCGACATGAAACAAATATTTCCAACTGTCTTGAAAGAGAAGGCATACATACATTCTAGAAATAGTGGAGAACTAAGGGTCGAGTGCAGATTCCTCTATAACAGAATGGAAAGTGACAAATATAACGCGCCAGTCAAGAAAGGAGGAAAAGAGAAAACATGGAACTGTACACCAGTTAGCCTCAGATCAGTAGGAGGGGAAATGTTAATCAAATAATCTATTACTGGGGAATTGGTAACAGGGCATTCACAAATCATGATATGATTAGGCAGAGTAAACATATTTTGATGAAAGTCAACTCATGGTTAACAAAATCTAATAGAGTTTGTGAGGTTGTAACTAGCAGGGTAGATAAGGGGAAAGAGTGCATGTATTGCAATTGGATTTTCAAAACGCTTTTGATAAATTGCCACACAAGAGGATATTATGCAACATTATCCGTTTTCTAATAGGGGGTAATCTGCTTGCATGTATTGAGTTTTGCTTAACGGAAATAAGACTCATGATAGGAATAAAAGGCTTTTCAAAAATGTTGGCAGGCTGTAATGAGTGGGATACCGCAGGGATCAGTGCATGGGCTGCAGGTATTTATAATCTACATCAATGGTTTACATTAGGGGAACGAATGTAACAAATTCAAATTTGCTGACGAGTCAAAACTAGGTGGGAAACTAAGTTGTAAGGAGATGCAATGTGACTGCAAATAGATATAGACAATTTAAGTGAGTGCGCAATGAAAGGCCAAATGGAAAATAATGTGACTTAAATGTGAACTTGTGCACTTTGGTAGGAATAAGAGAAAAACAGAACATTTTATAAATGGTAAGAGATTGCGATATATTGGTATATAGAGCAACCTGAGAGTCCTTATACACGAATCACACAAAGTTAACATGCAGGTACAGCAAGCAATTACGAAAGAAAACAGTATGGCAGCCGTCATTACAACACGATTGGTGAATAAAGTAAAGATTTTTTGTTGCGATTTTGTAACTTCTTGGTGGGAATATAGGTGGAGTAATTTGTACAGTTTAGGTATCCTTACGTAATAGAAACATAGAAAAATAGAAAATATTTGCAGGAGTAGGCCATTCGGCCCTTCGAGCCTGCATCACCATTCAATATGATCATGATGATCATGCACCTTCAGCACCCCATTTCTGCTTTCTCTGCATACCCCTTGATCTCTTTATCCATAAGGGTCAAATCTAATTCGCTTTTGAATATATCTCAACAGCTTTCTGTGGTACAAAATTCAACAGGTTCACAATTCTCTGGGTGAAGAAGGCTCTCCTCATCCCGGGCCTAAATTGCTTACCCTTATCCTTAGAATGTGACCCCTGGTTCTGGACGTCCACAACATCAGGAACATTCTTCCTGCATCTAACCTGTCTAGTCCCTTCAGAATGTATGTGTTTCTATCAGATCCCCATTTATTCTCCTAAATTCCAGTAAATATAAGCCTAGTCGATCCAGTCTTTCTTTATAAGTCAATTCTGCCATCCCGGGAATCAGTCTGGTGAACATTCCATGCACTCCTTCAATAGAAAGAACGTCCTTTCTCAGATTAGGAGACCAAAACTGAATGCAATATTGAAGGTGTGGCCTCACCAATGACCTGTACAACTGCAATATGACTTCCCTGCTCCTATACTCAAATCCTCTCGTTATGAAGGCCATCATGCCATTTGCCTTCTTCACTGCCTGCTGTACCTACATGCCAACTTTCAATGACTGATGTACCATGATAGCCAGGTCTCGTTGTACCTCCCTTTTCCAAATCGGTCACAATTCAGATAATATTCTGCCTTCCTCTTTTTGCCACCGAAGTGGTTAACCTCACATGTATCTAGATTATACCGGATCTGCCATGCATTTGCCCACTTACCTAACCTGTCCAAGTCAGCCTGCAGCCTCTTAGCCTTCTCCTCACAGCTCATACTGCCACGCAGCTTAGTGTCATCTGCAAATTTGAAGATATTACTTTAAATTTCTTCATCTACATCATTAATGTATATTGTAAATAGCTGGGGTTGCAGCACTGAAACTTGCAGTAACCCACTAGTCACTGCCTGCCATTCAGAAAATGATCCGTTTATTCCTACTCTTTGCTTCCTGTCTGCCAACCAGTTCTCTATCCACGTCAATACATTATCCCCGATACCATGTGCTTTAATTTTGCACACTAATCTTTTATATGGGACCTTGTCAAAAGCCTTTTGAAAGTACGAATATACCACACCCACTGGTACTCCCTTGTCCACTCTTCTAGTTACATCCTCAAAAAATTTGAGAAGATATGTCAAGCATGATTTCCCTTTCATAAATCCATGCTGACTTGGACTGATCCTGTCACTGCTTTCCAAATGCACTGCTATTATATATTTAATAATTGATTCCAACATTTTCCCCACTACCGATGTGAGGCTAACTGGTCTATAATTCGCTGTTTTCTCTCTCCCTCCTTTTTTAAAAAGTGGGGTTACACAAGTTACCCTCCAATCCATAGGAACTGATCCAGTGTCTATCGAATTTTGGAAAATGATCACCAATGGATCCATAATTTCGAGGGCCAGTTCCTTAAGTACTCTGGGATGCACACTATCAGGCTGAGGGGATATATTGGCCCTCAATCCCCTCAATTTCCCTAACACAATTTCCTGACTAATAAGGATTTCCTTCAGTTCCTCCTTCTCGCTAGATCCTCAGTCCCTATTATTTTCGGGAGGTTATTCGTGTCTTCCTTCATAAAGACAGAACCAAAGTATTTCTTCAATTGGTCTGCCATTTCCATGTTCTCCATTATGAATTCACCTCATTCTGACTGCAATGGACCTGCATTAGTCTTCACTAATCTTTTCTCTTCACGCATCTATAGAAGCTTTTGCAGTCGGTTTTTATGTTGCCTGCAAACTTACTCTCTTACTCTATTTTCCGCCAACTAATTAACCCCTTAGTCCTCGTCTGCTGGGTTCTAAATTTCTCCCAGTCCTCAGGTTTGCTGCTTTTTCTGGTCAATTTATATGCCTCTTCCTTGGATTTAACACAATTTCTCTTGTTAGCCATGGTTGAGCACCTTTCCCTTTTTAGTTTTACGCCGGACAGGGATGTACAACTATTGTAGTTCATCCATGTGATCGTTAAATATCTGCCATTGCCTATCTACCGTCAGCCCTTTAACATAGAAACATAGAAAATAGGTGCAGCAGTAGGCCATTCGGCCCTTCGAGCCTGAACCGCCATTCAATGAGTTCATGGCTGAACATGCAACTTCAGTACTCCATTCCTGCTTTCTCGCCATACCCCTTGATCCCCCTAGTAGTAAGTACTGTATCTAACTCCAGTCGCCAGTCTATCTTAGTCAATTCACGTCTCATACCATCAAAGTTACCTTTCTTTAAGTTCAAGATCCTAGTCCCTGAATTAAGTGTGTCACATTCCATCTGAATGAAGATTTCTACCATATTATGGTCACTCTTCCCCAAGGGTCCTCGCAGAACCAGATTGCTAATTCATCCTCTATCATTACACAATACCCAGTCTAGGATGGCCTGCTCTCTAGTTGGTTCCTCGACATATTGGTCTGGAAACCATCCCATATACACTCCAGGAAATCCTCCTCCACAGTACTGATACCAGTTTAGTTCGGCCACTCTATATGTAGATTAAGGTCACCCATGATAACTGCTACACCCTTATTGCACGCATCCCTAATTTCCGATTGGATTGTATTCCCCAACCTCCTCACTACTGTTTGATGGTCTGTACACAATTCCCACTAATAATTTCTGCTTTTTGAAGTTTTGCAGCTCTACCCGTATAGATTCCACATCATCCAAGCTAATGTCATTCCTTACTATTGCGTTAATCTCCTCTTTAACCAGTAATGCTACCCCACCTCCTTTTCCGTCCTGTCTATCCTTCCTGAATATTGAATACGCCTGGATGTTGAGTTCCCAGTCTTTGTTACCCTGGAGCTATGACTCCATAATCCGAATTACATCATATCCGTTAACAGCTATCTGCGAAGTTAATTCATCCACCATTTTACGAATGCTCCTCACATTGAGACTCAGAGTCTTCAGGCTTGTTTTTAACTCTTTTTGTCCTTTTAGAATTATGTTGTAATGTGGCCATTTTTGATTTTGCCCTTGATTTCTCTGCCCTCAACTCTTGTTTTTCTCCTTTCTATCTTTTGCTTCGGCCCCCTTTTTACTTCCCTCTGCCTCACTGTATAGATTCCAATCCCGCTGCCATATTAGTTTAAACCCTCCCAAACAGCACAAGGAAACACTCCACCTCGGACATAGATTCTGGTCCTGCCCAGTTGCAGACCGTCCAGTTTGTATTGATCCCACCTCCCCCAGAATCGGTTCCAACGTCTCAAGAATTTGAATCCCTTGCACCATGCCTCAAGCCATGTATTCTTCTGAACTATCCTGCTAATCTTACTCTGACTAGCATGTGGCATTTGTAGCAATCCTGAGATTACTAGCTTCGAGGTTCTACTTTTTAATTTAACTACTAGCTTCCTAAATTCAGCTTGACGGACCCTATCCCGTTTTCTCCCGATATCGTTGGTACCTATATACACCACGACAGCTGCGTGTTCACTCTACCCCTCCAGAACGCCCTGCAGCAGCTCCGAGACATCCTTGCCCCTTGCACTATGGAGGCAACATACCATCCTGGAGTCTCGTTTGTGGCCGCAGAAAGATCTATCTATTCCCCTTACAAATGAATACCCTATCGCTTTTGCTATCCCACTCTTTTTCCTGCCCTCCCGTGCAGCAGCGACACCCATGGTGCCATGAGCTTGGCTGCTGCTGCATTCCACTGATGAGCCAGCTTTCCCAACAATATTCAAAACGGTATATCTGTTTTGGAGGTAGATGGCTGCAGGAGCCCCCTGCATTACTTTCCTTCCCCTGCTCTTCCTGCTGGTCACCCATTCCCTACCTGCCTGCATAACCTTCACCTGTCTTAGTGGGAGTGCAGTGAAGTTTCACTGGACAGATTGCTTGGATGAGGATATTTCCTCTGAGGTGAAGTTGAGTAGTCTAGGCCTATACTCTCTAGAGTTTCAAAGAATTTGAAGTGATCTCATTGAAACGAAAACATTTCTTATGGGACGGAGATGGTAGATGCTGGGAGGATATGTCTCCTGGCTGGGGAGTCCAGAATTTCAGAATAAGGTGTGAGCCATTTAGGACTGAGGTGAGGAGGCATTTCTTCAAATCAAAGGATTGTGAATCTTTTGTATTTTCTAATCCAAATCACTGTCAATGCTCAGTAGTTGACTATTCCCAAGACAGAAACCGATAGATGTTTGGATATTATGGGAACCATTCGACTCATCGTGTCAGTGCCAGCCACAATGGAGCCATCCTTCCTATTCCAACTTTCCAGCTCTTGGTCCATAGCGTTGTTGGTTACTCCACTTCAAGTGCTAATCCAGTTACTTTTTAAAATGCGATTCGGCTTTTTGCCTCCTCCACCATTTCACGCATTGAGTTCGAGGCCCAGTCCACACTATGGGTGGAAAAGATTCTCCTCATCTATCCATCTAATCCATCTACCATTTACTTAAAATCTATGTCACATGGTTATTTGATAAATGAAATATGGCCTTCATATCTTCTCTATCCAGAACCCTCATGATTTATTATGTTCTTGTATACTTACTTGTATTCCCCCAGCATGTACACCACTGGTGCTGAAAAACTTTGCAGTATTTCTGTCCCAGCAAATGTATAACACTCGTGCGGCAAAATAAGAGTCTTCGCCTGCAGTGCAGTAGAAGGGTCTCCGTCAGTCCAACAAAAGTGGGGTCTCGAATATGAATAGAATCAGCTTTAGCAGCAGAACGGCATTTCCACGTCTTATATTACTGTAGGCATCCTAGCACTGGAGGAC
The DNA here is from genome assembly GCF_044704955.1 of Pristiophorus japonicus. Classification (NCBI taxonomy): domain Eukaryota; kingdom Metazoa; phylum Chordata; class Chondrichthyes; family Pristiophoridae; genus Pristiophorus; species Pristiophorus japonicus. The sequence continues at coordinate 12,361,038 of NC_092007.1, read as the reverse complement.
TATGTTCATATCTCGTGCAAATGTAGAGTACAACTAGTACCTTAGAAGCGGTAGCAACACCAGTGGGTAAGTGTAGGGATACACTTGTGCCTGACGATAACCTTCACCACTAGTATAAGTGTAGGAGTGCTGGTACAACTGGAGGAGGACGGTCAGTTTTAGTGCAAATGTACGCTGCCACTAATATCAGAAGAGCACTTTCACTTCCAGTGTAACTGTACGTGTGCCACTAGTACCAGAAGAACACGGTCATCTCTGGTGTAAGTGCAGGGCTACCACTCGTACCGAAGGAGTACTTTCACACCTAGTATAAATATAATGTGTCACGAGAACCAGAGCAGCATGTTCACCTCTAATATAAGTACACAATTACCAGTAGTACAGGAAAAGCTTGTTCATCTCTAGCATAGTGTAGGTGTACCACTACACCCAGAGTAACGTGTTCAGCTCTAATATAAGTATAGGTTTATCACTATTACAGGAGAATCATTGCCACCTCTATTGTAATTGTAGGGGTAACACTAATGCTGCTAAAGCGAGGAAGTAGTAAGGGGTTTAGCAGCTTTGAAAGTCGCTAAAACCCCAGGCCCGGATGAGCCATATCTATGCTGTTAAGAGATGCAAAAGAGGAAATAACAGTGGTTTGTTCTTTATTTTCCAATCCTCTCTGGCTACAGGTGTGGGGCTGGTGGACTGGATGATAGCTAATGTCGAACATTTGTTTAAAGAGGGAGAAAGCAATAGACCGAATAATTACAGGCAGTCAGCCTAACATCGGTGGTGGGAAAATTATTGGGAAAAATCTGATTGACAGATAAATGTTCATTTATAAGATATGAATTAGTCAAGGACAGTCAGCATGGATTTGTTAAGGGAAGGTCGTGCCTGACTAACTTGGAGGTCACCAGGAAGGTCAATGCCATTAATACGTTTGATACAGTTAATATGTATTTTAGCAAGGCCTTTGAAAAGGTCACACATGGCACACTGGTCAGGAAAGTAAAAACACATGGGATCCTGGTAAAGTGGGAAGTTGGATCCAAAATTGGTTGAGAATCAAAGCGTAATGGTTGTTTGGTATTTGGCCAATTTGTGACTGAAATGCTTTTACCAGTGGTGATCTGCAGGGCTCAGTATTAGATCCATTGCTCTATGTGGTATATCAACGGTTAAACTTGAATATACGCGGTATGATTAAGACATTTTCAGATGTTACTAAAAGTCAGCTGTTTCGATGATAATGAAGAAGAACGCTGTAGACTGCAATAAGATATCAATGAACTGGTTAGGTGGGCAGAGCAGAGGCAAATGGAATTAATCCGTAGAAGTGTGAGGTAATGCATTTGGGGTGGTTTAAACAGGAAATGGAATACACATTAAATGGTAGGACACTGCAAAGTGTAGAGGAAAAAAGGGACCATGAAGTACATGTAAACAGAGCCCTGAAATTAGCAGTTCAGGTGGATAAGGTAGATATGAAGGCTTACGGACTAAGAACTGCAAAATTGTGTAGGCTGGATAGCTCTTTGATGGCTAGCGCGGACATGTTAGACTGAAATGGTCTCCTTTCATGCTGCAAACTTGCATGATTCTATGATTCTCTACCAGCAGAGCACTGTCAGCTCGAATATAATTATAGTTTACCACTAACATCAGAAGGGCACTTTTAGTGCCAGTGTAATTGTGTTGGTATCGCTGCTATCGGTGGAAAACAGTCACATCGAGAGCAACTGTTGGTGTGCCAATGGTGCAGAACAAGCTGGAGCACCGCTGGTGTAAGTGCAGGAAACCACTCGATCAGGACATTCACGTCCATTACCTGAATGAGTTCAGCGTTATCACTGGTGCCAGAGGAGCAAGATTACCTCGAGTATAAGTGCAGTGTACAACTAGAACTGCAGTGGCACTTTCTCCTCTGTTGGAAATGTAGTGCTATGAATAGTACCAGAGATGTAAGATCACCACGATTTTAAGTGTGGGTCATCCACAGTTACAACAGAAGCACTCTCACCTCAAATACAAGGATAGGTTTACAACAACTACCAGAGGAATGCGGTTACCTTCAATGCCCTACGACTGTGCTCACAACCAATTGTGCACGACATGGCTCACCAGCTGTTCTGGACGGGTTTGACCAATCCGACTGAGTCAAGGATAGGGGCAGGACATGCAGGGCTAGGGGTGCTGCCATCACTGCTCCTGCAGTAATAGGCTCAGCAGCTGTACTGTGAGATTGCACATACAAATTGTAATGAAGATTTTATTTGAGCACGCTTTTTAGAAAAGTCCCGCTAACACTTTCAATTATTTCATTAATCTGATGAATCAGACAAAAACAATTTATCTCAGTCTATTTGTTAAGTGACTGTAAATAATGCTAATTATGAGTTAACCTGATTGACTCTCTGGTGGATTGACGTGTGGATAAATATATGTTCCCTTCCATTGCCTCAGACGTGTGCCTATCAGAATATTTCAGTTCCAAACGAATACATCCACTGTCACGAAAATGGGCCAACTAATGATGCTACAGATAAAAGCGATTTATTTCCCGATTCTCGCAGTCATCGGTGTAACAGGTGAGTCATATTAACCTGTTTGTTGTTGATCTGTATGAACTGACTCATGTTCTTACCACATGTAGGATACGATAACGTGTTTTCTAGATAGAAACATAGAAAACATAGAAAATAGGTGCAGGAGTAGGCCATTCGGCCCTTCTAGCCTGCACCGCCATTCAATGAGTTCATGGCTGAACATTCAACTTCAGTACCCCATTCCTGCTTTCTCGCCATACCCCTTGATCCCCCGAGTAGTAAGGACCTCATCTAACTCCTTTTTGAATATATTTAGTGAATTGGCCTCAACAACGTTCTGTGGTAGAGAATTCCACAGGTTCACCACTCTCTGGGTGAAGAAGTTCCTCCGCATCTCGGTCCTAAATGGCTTACCCCTTATCCTTAGACTGTGACCTCTGGTTCTGGACTTCCCCAACATTGGGAACATTCTTCCTGCATTGTAATGGCAGCATTACAGGGTCATTAGAGACTGGAACAATCTCACTGAAGCGGCCGTCCACACTTTCTGCTTTCCCCTTAAGCTGATATCATTAATGAAGTTACAATATTCTCTGAAGCTACAGTCCAAGGATTTTGGCTGATTTCTGGATTGTCTTGATGCCCCGTGCACAGTGAGCATTGCAGCAACTCAGTAAAGTATGTGGGTTGGTTTTGAAGGTTAGAGGTCCATTAATAATCATATTCCACATAGGTCCATGCTGACAGTAAGACCGAATGGAGTAAAATGCTCTCACCAGATATTTCCATCTATATTTCTATATTTCAATCAGACACTCCAACATTATTTCTCTGCTCTCTTTTTCTTACAGCGAACTTGGTGACAATTGTTATTTTATTCCGAAGGAATTGTGGCCATTCCAAGTGTATCTCTGTCTACATGATCGCCATGGCATCCGTGGATCTACTGGTCATGATCGTCAATGTAATGCAGTACAATATTTTCAGTAATCGCTTTACACTTTCATTCCTGTCCTACACTCCCGTGTGTAAGCTCATTTTATACATGACTGCTGTCAACCTTGATTTGTCTGTTTGGTTCACCGTTTCCTTCACATTTGACCGATTTGTGGTTATCTGCTGCCAGAAGTTTAAAACAAAGTATTGCACCGAGAGAACTGCGGCCATGGTTATAACAGCTTTCACATTCCTCATCTTTTTAAAGAACATCCCTGTTTTGCTTGCATTTGAACCTCATCAAATAATTAACAAGGTACATTGGGGTTGCGTGACAAGTGTAGCATTTGTTTCCTCACCTCCAGGTGCGGCATACATCTGGTTTCACAGCGCCTGGGGCGTTTGGTTTCCCTTTACTTTAATTGCCTTGTTAAATTGTTTGACAGGCAGACGTATTTTAGTGGCCAGTAGATCCCGCAGGGGACTCAGGGGCCACAGGAGTGAGAAGCAGAGCGATTCAGAGATGGAGAACCGAAATAAATCCATAATTTTACTCTTTGCTATATCGGGCAGTTTTGTATTGTTGTGGCTGACTGCTGCCGTGAGTTTGGTAACTACCAGGTTGGCAAGCATTAATTATTACCGAGGTGACCGCACAGACCCTGGATATATCGCCACTGAAACAGGACTAATGTTAAAGTTTTTGAGTTGCTTTCAAAACCCTTGTATTTATGCAGTGACCCAGAGGAAATTCAGAGAAGAGCTGAAGACAGTGGTGAAATCTCCCTGGACATTCATTCTGAGGTTGGTTAGAAAAAGACAGCAAAACGATTCAATCCTAAAGAGAGCTTCCTCGTCACAAAAGCTCAATTTTACCTCTATTTCCACCGCAGAACATCCGTTTTCTGTGGTGATTGAAAAATTGGTGAGATCTTGTGTGAACATTTCAGCCATTTTGTAGCATGTGTTTGATTTATGCATTGCTTTAGTTTTTCGCACTTGTTTCGTGAGTAAACATAATCTATTCCTGCAAATGAAGCACAGTCACGTTCAGGGATCAAGGATAACAATGATGAGTTCAGCAGTGGAGCCGGACATCGGGACAAGACAGGAATCCACCATACACTGCAGATAAAGGGATCAGGCGTCGCACTTTAAAATCATCAATAAAGTTTAATTCTCTGCTAAAATCATCAAAGGTCTTGTGATCGCCGATATTGGTAATTTTCCTGTAAGTTTGGTGTGAATAATACAGGCGCGGATCTCTCTATTGGACACCATTCCTCATTGACAAGTAGAGCAGGCTTTTGTCATGTGATCAGTGGAGAAAACAGTTGGAACTCGGTTCATCGATGTGACCTTTCACCTCTTGTGTCCCAGATACCGACTGAAATTGTCGATTGTGCACCGACTGCTGTCTCTGACTCAGCACAAAGATGGAGCTGGCTCTTGTATTGTGCTGTCGATAAAGTTATGATGAGTAATATTATTGATATTCTGTGTTAAGGTCTCTCCTCAGATACAGGAAATGAATGTTAAAATAATGACTTCCATAATTTTTTAAACTATCAATTGATGCAAGTAATCGGATGTAAACGGATACGATATAGTTGCAATTGTGGAAACATTGTTGCAGGGTGACCAGGGTTGAGAACTGAATATCCAAGGATGTTCCATATTTAGGAAGGAGAGGCAAAAAACAATGGTGTGGCATTGTTAGCTGCGAGGGATAAATTGTAAGGTTGCAAATAGGGGGTCAGAATTATGCTGAAGGTAGTGAACATACAATTGCCTATGTAGGTAAAACTTCCTTATATAGGCATAGCACACATACGAATTAAACTGTAGCTTAACCTTAGTAACACTTAAACAGCCGAAGTCAGTTGTTTTGTTTAAAAGTCCCTGAGGAAGAGATAAAGAAGTCAGTACAAACCACCCTAGGCCACGGATAGACTGGGGTAGAGAGAAAAATGGAACAGAACAATGATGAAAGATGCACAGCTGCATGTACCACTCAGAGCCCGTCTGATAAGAGTCGACAAATCAATGTCACTTCGCTGATAACAGTAGACCTATCGATGATTTTGAGGAGAATCGCTCCTCTCCAAAACCTGGATAAATTATGCTTGAAAATTCTTGTATTTCGGAGGTTCCACGATTGAACCTTCTCTTGCAATTGTTCGTAATAAAAGCCGATTGAACCTGGGATTTCGTGTGTTCACTTCCATGGTCGATGTACAACAGGAGAAGGGCGAGGTATCGATTAACTACATCAGTTAGTCCACCTTGAGGGAGCGAAGCCTCCTTTTTCCCCAACAGGAGGGTAGGTGTCGATTAACTATATCAGTTAGTCCACCTTGATGGAGAGAAGCCTCCTTTTTAACCCTTACATTTGGCGTCACGAACAAGATGCAGATCCTCTGACATGGATGACGTGACAGCTGAATGGCAGTGAGTATGTTTTGTAACACCTGCAGCTGTAGCATTGATGGGGAAGGAGGTAACCTGTATAAAGAATTAGAAGGGGAAATCTGCAGAAAAAGTTACAGCGAACCACGGAAGGGTGAAAACCAAGCGCGGGATAGCTTTATTGCCTGAAAAAGACGGGGGAAGAGGACCCCAGCGATCGTTAGAGGAAAATTAAGGTGTATGTCCCGAAGCGTGACACGGTAATAACACGGAGACGCCGGTATTGGTCGTGTGCAGCGCAAAGAAGAAGGAATACAACCTAAAGAGTGGGGTGGAACACCAGGATCCTAGCAAAACTGGCCAGTCGGATACAATGCTAGCTGAGAAAAATGGAAAATTAATAAAAGAAAATTGCTGGAAAAACACGTTGAATTTAAAAAGGACAGTGTGTTTATATTAAAAGATAAAAATGCAACCTTGAAAGCTGCAGCTGCTGGAAAGAGAAACAGAGATCTTTAGAAAAATGGACTTGAGGAAAATCATCAAAATACAAAACCTAATTTGAAGAAAGGAGATGAAATTAGCTGTGAAGAAGATATTGGTTTAAATATAAAAACTTACGAGTTAAATCCGACACAAGAATTATTGTGCTGAGAAAGAGACACAAAGATGTTTAACGATGGAATGGAGGTAGGTCAGCAAAAAAGAAAAATGATTATGTTTGGATTCAAAAGGGCAAAAAAACCTAAGTTGTGCGAACTCTGCAAAGGAAGGAAAAAACTGGGAATTAGAGAATTCTTAAAAAAGCTGGAACCGGCACAGAAGTTCAGATTTTGTGCAGAAAGAAATAAAACACAAGATTTGCTCAGTGAATGGGACCGTAAAAATGAAATGCTGGACTGCATATAGCTTGTGGTAAAATTGGATTTCAGTCAACAAAGTAGCTTTTAAAAATGTGTGGTCTTGTTTTAAATCAGTGAAAAAATCTTTGCCAAGTATTCGAATTAGAAGTTTAGAGAAATAGGAGTTTAATCTAAAATGCTGTCTTTTCCGATGAGAAGGTTTTATTATGACAACTTTACTAATGATTTCTGCTGTTTTAATGGAGTTCCAATTCCTAAGCCAGTTTTGAAAGCACAAAGACTTGGGAAAAACATTGTCATGATTATGCGAAGTCACGTAATGACGTCAGGCCTTCTTACAAACCTCTAAAGGAGTTGAAGCATTCCATTAACAGCTGTTTTATACTGGACATTATTAATTTGGATTTCTGAATAAAAGAAAGACTCACCTGACAGACGGAGTAAATGGTGGGATTTTCAGAACAAAAATAAAAGGAAGAACATAAGAACATAAGAATTAGGAACAGGAGTAGGCCATCTAGCCCCCCGAGCCTGCTCCGCCATTCAATAAGATCATGGCTGATCTGGCCGTGGACTCAGCTCCACTTACCTGCCCGCTCCCCGTAACCCTTAATTCCCTTGTTGCTTAAAAATCTATCTATCTGTGACTTGACTACATTCAATGATCTACCCTCAACTGCTTCCTTGGGCAGAGAATTCCACAGATTCACAACACTCTGCGAGAAGAAATTCCTTCTCAACTCGATTTTAAATTGGTTTCCCCGAATTTTGAGGCTGTGCCCCCTAGTTCTAGTCTCCCTGACCAGTGCAAACAAGCTCACTGCCTCTATCTTGTCGATCCCTTTCATTATTTTAAATGTTTCTATAAGATCACCCCTCATCCTTCTGAACTCCAATGCTAAAGACCCAGTCTACTCAATCTATCATCATTATAATGTAACCCCCTCATCTCCGGAATCAGCCTCGTGAATCGTCTCTGTACCCCCTCCAAAGCCAGTATATCCTTCGTTAAGTATGGTGACCAAAACTGCACGCAGTACTCCAGGTGCGGCCTTACCAATACCCTATACAGTTGCAGCATGACCTCCCTGCTTTTGTACTCCATCCCTCTCACAATGAAGGCCAACATTCCATTCGCCTTCCTGATTATCTGCTGCACCTGCAAACTAACTTTTTGGGATTCATGCACAAGGATCCCAGGTCTCTCTGCACCTCAGCATGTTGTAATTTCTCCCCATTCAAATAATATTCCCTTTTACTGTTTTTTTTCCCAAGGTGGATGACCTCACACTTTCCGACATTGTATTCCATCTGCCAAACCTTAGCCCATTCGCTTAACATATGCAAATCTCTTTGCAGCCTCTCTGTGTCCTCTACACAACCCGCTTTCCCACTAATCTTTGTGTCATCTGCAAATTTTGTTACACTACACTCTGTCCCCTCGTCCAGGTCATCTATGTATATTGTAAACAGTTGTGGTCCCAGCACCGATCACTGTGGCACACCACTAACCACCGATTTCCAACCCGAAAAGGACCCATTTATCCCGACTCTATGCTTTCTGTTCACAAGCCAATTCTCTTTCCATCCTCATACATTTCCTCTGACTCCACGTACCTCTATCTTCTGCAGTAACCTTTTGTGTGGCACCTTATCGAATGCCTTTCGGAAATCTAAATACTCCACATCCATCGGTACACCTCTATCCACCATACTCATTATATCCAGTAAGAATTACAGTAAATTAGTTAAACATGATTTCCCCTTCATGAATCCATGCTGCGTCTGCTTGATTGCAGTATTCCTATCTCGATGTCCCGCTATTTCTTCTTTAATGATAGTTGCAAGCATTTTCCCCACTGCAGATGTTAAACTAACTGGCCTAGAGTTACCTGCCTTTTGTCTGTCCACTTTTTTAAACAGAGATGTTGCATTAGCTGCTTTCCAATCTGCTGGTACCACCCCAGAGTCCAGAGAATGCCTGTGTAATAATACTCACCTGCTACAGAGCACAGATAGATACTCAAACAAAACAAATTCAAGAGACAGAAGCTAAGATAAATAAGCTGGAAGAGATGTTCAGCCATGAACTCATTGAATGATGGTGCAGGCTCGAAGGGCCGATTGGCCTACTCCTGCACCTATTTTCTTTGTTTCTATGTTTCTATGTAAGACAGGACCAGACGGATAGTGCAATACACAGCTGTAACACCATCAACTGTGGTAATAGAGCCAATGTACCTCATGGTCCACAACCCGAAACTAACAGTCAACCAGACAGGGATAACGAGTGTGCAGTTGAGCGGCCCCCAGCACATGATAATGGCTACCTATCAGCGTCCACAATACACACTACCACCATTCCCACCAATGGACGTAGAGCAGCTGACATTACCACACAGGAGGTACCTCTCAGCCCACAGCAGAGACAAATTCTATTGAACAAGTTACCAACACCGAAGTCAAAACAGTAGAAATACAGAATGCTGACAAAAGATTGGAGTAGAATATGAATGTGATTCAAAAGGCAGGCGAAAGGGTGGGGGAGTACGGGGAACGATAATGGATTGAATACAAAGACCACTCTGGGATTGATGACCCTGACAAAAATGTGCAGCATTCTTGAAAATGTTTAAAGACGGACTAGGAGAGGCACATCCAAAGATAATTACGTTAGGATTTATGATAGTAGATAATTACGATGAAACTTTGGAATGGGCAGAACATGGAGAGGAGTTAAAGTTAGAACAAAAGGAGAAAATAGCAAAAATAGCAGCAAAAGCGGTTGCAGCAGAGACGAAGGAGGAGGAGATACACCCCCACGCAGCTTCCCTGATGTGTTTTAACTACAATAAGGGAGGCCACTTCAGTAGGAACTGTCCGCAGAAAAGAAGAGGTTACGGAAATTCTCAAGGGAAATGTCACAATTGTGGTAAACTTGGACATTTGGCCAAAGATTGCTGGAGTAAGGGAGGAGGCGCAGGGAGGCAAGGCCCACAACAGGCAAAGAAGGGAACACCATTAACCAGGGAAGAGCTGATGGACATGCTCAGACAGGTACCAAAATCACTGCTACCACTGCCACCACCGCCCCGACCTGAGACACCCTTTAACGAGGATATCATCAATATGCTCCAATTAGCCAGTACACGTTAAGTGTTGCCGGCCTCTGGCGGAGGTATGGGACGGCTAGGGGGTCCAAGGATGTTTATTCGGGAAGTGTTAGGGGGCTGGCACTGCAATATGCTCGTAGACACAGGAGCGTCCATTTCCATAACCAACTTAGATTTTCCCCGTACCCGCAGGACTGTAAACATCCAAGGTGTGGGTGTGGGTTATCAGAAAGCAACCCTAAGTGAGATGGTGTTATTAGAAGTACAGGAATTAATGCTACCTACTCGGTTTCGTATTGTCAGAACACAGAAGGCAGCATACTGGGCATCCATATCTTAAGGGAGATAGGGGTACTGATAGATCCCCAGCGTTACCGGATAATTTGGGGGGATAATCACGAAAACCAAATGAAGTTCGAGCACCCGGGACACCAGCAGCAACAAGTGGCCGAAATAACCCGAATCCAGCCTGCGTGGGAAACAAAAGGTTTCTCCCATCGAACTTCAGTCTACTCTTAAGTGTCTCTCATGTAATTACATTTTCCACAGCACTCTGAGAAGATGTACACATTCCATTAACACTTTGGACACCACGTACATCAATATAGTACATCGAGAAGATGCAAATAATCCATCCAACTCTTTACGCACCACAGCTAGGAAGTACATAAAAGTATATATTAAAATAGAAACAAATACATATTATGGCTCCTCATATTTATGTAACCTATTCCCATCGCCTGACCAAAATCCTTCTGCTGTGGCTTATATTTGCATGCCTGACCTGGCAATATCCATTGCGTCATTAGCAAACTGATACATGATACCTGCACGGGTTAGATACAGAGTAAAGCTCCCTCTACATTCTCCCATCAAACACTCCCAGGGCAGGTACAGCACGGGGTTAGATACAGAGTAAAGCTCCCTCTACACTGTCCCTATCAAACACCCCTAGGGCAGGTTCAGCACGGGGTTAGATGCAGAGTAAAGCTCCCTCTCCACTGTGCCACCAAACAACCCCAGAGCAGGAATCTATAACCCACTACCCATAACCCTTTATTTCCTTATCGTTTTAGAAACGGTCTACCTCTGTCTTAAACTTATTCAACATCCCGCCTTCCACAGCTCTCTGAGGCAGCGAATTCCACAGATTTACAACCCTCTGAGAGAAGAAATTTCTTCTCGTCTCAGTTTTAAATAGTCGGCCCCTTATTCTAAGACCATGCCCTCTCGGTCTAGTCTCCCCCATCAGTGGAAACATCCTCTCTGCCTCCACTATATCAAGCCCCCTCATAATCATATACATTTTGATAAGGTCACCTCTCATTTTTTCTGAATTCCAATGAGTAAAGGCCCAATCTACTCAACCATTCCTCATAAGTTAACCCACTCATCTCCGGAATCAACCTAGTGAACGTTCGCTGAACTGCCTCCATAGCAAGTATATCCTTTCGAAAATATGGAAAACAAAACTACATGCAGTATTCCAGGTGTGGTCGCAGCAATACCTTGTATGAGTGTAGCAAGACATACCTGCTTTTATACTCCATCCCCTTTGCAATAAAAGCCAATATTCCATTGGCCTTCCTGAACACTTGCTGTACCTGGATATTAAACGCCAGCCTGGACTGGTTGAGCCGAATGGCATGTTTCTGTGACGTTTATCCTGTTTCGATGTAGATGTGTGTAGTTGAAGTGTGATCTCAGGCCCGGCATTAATCTCATTGTCTACAGGGCTGTCGTGATACTGTTGTATATATGGACTTGTATTTACTCATTGCAGCCACCAGATGGCTCATTCCCTGGAGTCCCGAGCGGTCCCATAATCCCTTGGGAGCACAGGTATTTCAGAAGGCTTCTCAGGTTTGAGAGGCACTCTGGAGACCTGCAATCAAAGACTAAGATCACACTTTAATTTGAGCTCACAATGTTCAGTCTGACTCTTCCTCCATACACTACAACTGACTGTGAGATACAGATAGCGAACCCAAAGTTGCAGAGAACAGTGGGCAACCTGGAGAAATTTTTGGAGGGAGATGATTGGGAAACTTTTGTGGATCGACTCGACCAATACTTCGTGGCCAACGAGCTAGATGGGAAAGAGAGCACTGACACACGTAGAGTGATCCTCCTCACTGTCTATGGGGCACCAACGTATGGCCTCATGAAGAATCTGCTCACTCCAGCAAAATCCACGGAGAAATTGGACGACGATTTGTACACATTGGGCCGAGAGCATTTGAACCTGAAGGAAAGCATTCTGTTGGCGAGGCATCGGTTCTGCACCTCAAAAGGTCAGAAGACCAGGAAATGGCGAGCTATATCGCCGAGCTGACAGGCCTTGCAAGACTTTGAGAATTTGAAGGACATTTGGAGCACAAGCTCAAAGACTTTTTCGTACTTGGCATTGTCCACGAAAGCATACTTTGCAAGCTTTTGACTGTAGAGACCCCAACCTTGAGTAAGGCCATAGTGATAGCCCAGCCGTTCATTGCCACTCGTGGCAGAACTAAGCAAATCAGTCAGCACACAAGTGCTGCTACAAGTACTGTGATGTTGTTTTCGAATCGTAACGTGCAGGGTAGGTCACACATACCTGCAGCTACACGTCCGCAGATGTCTCAGAGTCCACCATCAAGAGTGATGAATCAAGGCCATTAACACCTTGTTGGCGCTGTGGGGATGATCATCGTTTCCATTCATGTCGATTCAAAGGATACGTTTACAAGTGCTGTGGAACAATGGGACACTTCCAACCAGTGTGCAGGCGAGCTGCTAAGCCTGTTAAACCTGCAAACGACCAAGTTGCAGAGGAGGACAGATCCACGGAGGATCACGATGAACCAGAGCCTCAGAGGCAGAGTTGCATGGGGTGAACACATTCACCACGAATTGTCCCCCGATAATGCTGAATGTTGAACTAAATAAACTCCAACTGTCAATGAAGCTGGACATGGATGCAAGCCAGTCCATCATGGGCAAAAAGACTTTTGAAAGGTTGTCGTGCAACAAGGCCTCAAGGCCAGTCTTAACTCCAGTTTGCACGAGACTAAGAACTTACACTAAAGAACTGATTCCTGTAATCAACAGTGCTGCCGTAAAAGTCTCTTACGATGGAGCGGTGCACAAGCTCCCACTCTGGGTGGGACCAGTCGATGGTCCCATGCTGCTCGGCAGGAGCTGACTGGGAAAGATACGCTGGAAGTGGAACGACGTCCGAGTGCTATCGCCTACTGGCGACACTTCCTGTGCCCAGGTCTGAAACTTATTTCCTTCGCTGTTCGAACCAGGCATCGGGAATTTGCAAGGAGCAAAAGTGCAGATGCACCTAATCCCGGGGGTGCGCCCAATATATCACTAGGCGAAAGCAGTACCGTACATGATGAGAGAAAGGATAGAGATCAAACTAGACCAGCTGCAACGAGAGGGTATCATTTCACCGATCGAGTTCAGCGAGTAGGCCAGTCCTATTGTCCCAGTCCTCAAGGGAGATGGCACAGTCAGAATCTGTGGTGATTACAATGTAACTATCAATCGTTTTTGCCTACGGGACCAATATCCATTACCAAAAGCCGACGACCTCTTTGCAACGCTGGTAGGAGGAAAGACGTTCACGAAGCTGGATCTGACATCAGCCTACATGACGCAGGGACTGGAGGAATCATCGAAGGTCCTCACCTGCATCAACAAGCACAAAGGTCTTTTTGTTTATAACAGATGCCCGTTTTGAATCCGATCAGTGGCGGCGATATTCAAGAGAAGCATGGAAGGTTTACTGAAGTCGGTCCTGGAAACCGTGGTCTTCCAGGATGACATCTTGTTCACCGGTCAGAACACAGTCGAGCACTTGCAGAACCTGGAGGAGGTTCTTATTCGACTCAACCGCGTGGGGCTCAGGTTAAAACGCTCGAAGTGCATTTTCCTGGCGCTTGAAGTGGAGTTCCTAGGAAGGAGGATTGCGGCAGATGGCATCAGGCCCATCAACGCGAAGGCGGAGGCAATCGAGAATGCACCAAGGCCACAGAACGTGACGGAGCTGCGGTCATTTCTGGGACACATGAACTAATTTGGTAACTTCTTACCGAGTCTCAACACCCTGCTAGCATCACTTCATGTCTTACTAGGAAAAGGGGCGAATGGGCTTGGGGCAAAAGCCAAGAAAATGACTTTGTAAAAGCGAGAAAATTGTTATGCTCAAACAAATTGCTTGTGTTGTATGATCCATGTAAGCGTTTGGTATTAGCATGTGATATGTCGTCATATGGCATCCGTTGTGTATTGCAACAAGCTAATGATTTCAGGAAACTGCAACCGGTTCCTTATGCATCCAGGTGTCTGTCTAAGGCCGAGAGAACCTAAAGCATGATTGAAAAATAAGTGTTAGCATGTGTTTATAGGGTAAACACATCAATAATTGTTTGTGCTAAAATTCATATTGGAAACTGACCAAAAGTCACTCATATCCTTGTTTTCCGAGAGTAAAGGGATAAATACCAATGCGTCGGCCCGCATCCAGAAATGGGTGCTCACGTTGTCCGCATACAACTAAGCCATCCGCCACAGGCCAGGCACAGAAAACTACGCCCATGCTCTCAGTAGGCTGCCATTGCCCACGACGGGGGTGGAAATGGCACAGCCCTCAGATCGAGCCATGGTTATGGAAGCATTTGAGAGTGAGCAATCACCCATCACTGCCCGGCAGATCAAAACCTGGACAAACCAGGACCCCTTATTATCTCTAGTCAAAAGCTGTGTGCTTCACGGGAGCTGGTCCAGTGTCCCAGTGGAAATGCAGGAAGAGTTAAATCCGTTCCAGCAGCGCAAAGATGAAATGTCTTTACAGGCAGACTGCCTTCTGTGGGGCAATCGCGTAGTGGTCCCCAAGAAGGGCAGAGACACCTTCATCAATGGCCTTCACAGTACCCACCCAGGCATTGTAATGATGAATGAGAAAGCCAAATCCCATGTGTGGTGGCCCAGCATCGATGCGGACTTAGAGTTCTGCGTTCACAGATGTAATACATGCTCGCAGTTAAGCAATGTACCCATGAGGCACCGCTAAGTTTATGGTCTAGGCCCTCCAAACCGTGGTCTCGGGTACAAGTCAACTATGCAAGCCTATTCTTGGGTAAAATGTTCCTTGTTGTTGTAGACGCATACTCCAAGTGAAATGAATGTGAGATAATTGTATTAAATTATGGACAAGTTCCCAAGTGGCTTCCCGGCACTGTCGTGGCCAAAGAGGAGAGCAGGGTGTTTCGGGTCAAACTTACAAATGGATTAATTCACCGGAAACACTTGGACCAAATCAAACTCAGATTCATGGACTACCCTGAGCAAGCCACATTGGAACCTACCTTTTTGATCCCCCAACACACACACCAGTGGCAATCGACACTATGGTTGACCAGAAAGCAGAACCAATCATTCACTGCAGCCCTGCAGGGCCCAACACACCAGGCAGCCCAGCAAGGCTATCTGCACAGCAGCCCAGCGAGAGCCCAACAAATGACTCAACAACACCAGCTTTCACACCGAGACGATCAACCAGGACAAGAAGGGCCCCAGATCGACTCAGATTGTAAATAGTTACACTATTGATTTTGGGGAGGAATGTTATAATTTATGTGGACATGTATTTACTCTGTACAGCCTCCAGAGGGCTCATTCCCTGGAGTCCCAAGGGATCCAATAATCCCTTGGGAGCACAGGTATTTAAGAAGGCTTCACAGGTTGGAGAGATTTGCAATAAGATAATACGGTCACACTTTACTTTGAGCTCACCGTGTTCAATCTGACTCTTTCTGCATACACAATAGATACCCACCCTCCTATATGCCTGAGACACATGGACAATGTAGAGTCGGCACCTCAAAGCACTGGGGAAGTACCACCAACGCTGCCTCCGCAAAATCCTGCAAATTCCCTGGGAGGATAGGCGCACCAACAATAGCGTTCTCTCTCAGGCCAACATCCCCAGCATCAAGGTGCTGACCACACTCGATCAGCTCCACTGGGCGGGCCACATCATCTGCATGCTCGATGCCAGACTCCAAAACAGGCACTATACTCCGAGCTATGTCACGGTAAGCGAGCCCCAGAAGGGCAGAGGAAACACTTCAAGGACACCCTCAAAACCTCCTTGAATATATGTAACATCACCAACGACTCTTGGGTATCCCCAGCCCAAATCCACTCAAAGTGGAGGAGGAGCATCCGAGAAGGTGCTGAATACCTCGAGTCTCTTTCACGGGAGCACCGGATGCCAAGTGCAAACAGCGGAATGAGCGCATGACAAGCCAAGGATTACACCCACCGATCCTTCAACCACTGTCTGCCCGAGACACCGCCTGTGACAGAGACTGTGGGTCCCGCATTGGGCTCATCAGTCACCTGAGAACTCGTGTTTGTGGAAGCAAGTCATCCTCTACCCCGAATGACTGGCTAAGAAGATGAGCTGTATGTAGTACATCTAGTCCTCGTAGTGATCACCTTTATTGCAAAGGAGATAGTGTGTAAAGGCAGACAAGTCCCGCGATAACTCTGCAGGATATTGGTGAGGCCACACCTGGAGTACTGTGTCCAGATTTGATATTTTTATTTAAGGAGGGATATACTTGCATTGGAGGCAGTTCAGTGTAGGGTCATGAGGTTGATTCCTGAAATGATGGGGTTGTCTTGTGAAGAAACTTTCAGCAGGTTGGGCATATATTGGAGCTTAGTAAAATGATAAGTGATTTTATTGTAATGTATAAGATTCCGAGGAGACTTGACAGTATACATGCAGAGAGGATGATTCCCCTTGTGGGGGAATCTAGAAGTAGGGGGCATATTTTCAGAATAAAGGGGCGCTCATTTAAAACGGAGATGGGTAAGAATTCCTTCTCTGAGAAACTTGTGAACCTGTAGAATTCACTTCCGCAAAGAGCTGTGGAGGGTGGGTCAGTGAATATATTTATGACGGAGATAGACAGATTCTTGAATGATAGGGGAGTCACAGAGCATGGGGAGCAGGCAGGTTCGTGGAGTTGAGGCCAAGATCAGATCAGCTATGATCTGATTGATGGCGGAGCCGGTTCGAGTGGTCAAATGGTGGACACCTGATCCGAAGATGTTGTTACGTGTGTTGTGTTTCTGTGCTTGTGTGTGTGTTAGTGTGTGTGTTTCTGTGTAAGACTTACGTTAATTAAGACAGGTTTAACCAGTAACGTTTATGTCTTTTCCCTGCACTTTACAGAGCTGGACTTGTGAGACAAAAACAACACTGACTCCGGGTGTATGTCACCCACCCCTCTACTGGGGTTATCTTAATTGGTTAACCAAAAGAGATACAAGCAATCACGATAGCATCAAATACACAATCATTTCTCATTATTAAGTTGCAGCGATCTATCCCATTAAAATATTTCCTAACAGTTAAATTTGCCGATTACGTAAGTGCTTGCAAAGCAGACACACTCACACCTGAGAGTTAACTCCAACCGTGGTTAGCGATTGGAAATTAACCATCTGATTCTCTTGGTAACTGACCAGGTTACCAATCGCTGGATTGCAGTGCTGCCTTCATGTGTCACAGCCATTTTATCTGTTTTTTTCAGAATGACTGCCCACCGTGTACATAATTGTCCAGATTTAGTTCACAGCGAAAGTTTTTCACAATGAATGTGAGTTTCTTTCTCCTATCTCCTTGTTGCAGCTCGATTACTGTTCCCAGGCAATGTCTTTTTGCAGCTGCGAGCTGTTCAAACCCTGGAGAAAGCCTTTTGAATTCGCACTGCCTTCTGTGTCTTTACAAATGGTCATCATCGGTTTTTGCCATCTTTCAGCAGTTTGCAAGCACAGTTATTAGCAGAAAATGAGACAAAAGAATGCTGTGGTCTTACATATCCAACCAGAGGTAAATGGACTCGAACTTTTCGAGTCCCAGTAACTTTTAGTTCAGTTCAGTATCCTCTCCTTTCGTCTGTGTTTCCCGAATCAGTGTGACACACTCCTGCAGCTGGCGTCTCCTGTTAACAAGGTAGGTTATTATCAGACAATGCAACACAATCCCTGGCTGTACAGCGACCAACACATGTGTGACAATCCGTATCCACGGAAGATTTTCACTGTTCGATACAATGTCCAGCCAGGATGTATCATCGGCAATCTTAAACATTTCTTTACATACTTCACGGTTTTTCTAGGCCATAATAATGGCTTTGGAACTGTTAAACACATTTCATTAACTTTGCCAAGTGTTCCGGTGGAGCTGGGATGCCAAAGTCAAATCGCACCATGTACTGGTGAAATTGCTTCTTTAATGCATCTTCCACAGCAATATCTACTTGCTTCTGCTGATAAATGCATAACGAAACCCGTGCCCCAAGTCTTACAGTTTGGGCTGGGGTAAAGCACATGATCCCATCCGGCTGGGACAATTCAGGTTGGCACTATACTGGTATTGCCATTGTATGGTGGTGACACAATACTCACCCTTCCCTCTATATGCAGATCGTACGGGGAAAATGCTGTCGTGCAATTACCTTCACGGTATAGGTCCATGCTATCACATCCCACTTAAACCCGCACGCTTGGGCTGCATGTTCTGCCACATCGAAGGGACAAGTGAACGTGTCCCCGAACTTCAGCACATCTAGTTAGGCCTGGGGCTACCCATGTTGTCCCATCTACCCACGTCACATACTAGGGGGCTTCATAGTAGCTGACGAAATGGTCTCCCTGACATAATCCTACATTCTGTACTCGGAACAAAGGATTTGAGGTTATTTTCTCAGGCATGATTGGGTAATAACATAAAGTCACGCTGTTCTGGTAGACGGCATTCGTGCCTCACCGGCTATACCGGTACCATGCGCCTGACTTGGCACAGACTCTGAGCTCGTTGGTAAATGCGCGTCGATCAGTTGCCCACGATGGGGGCTTTCCCTCAGCAATATTCCGCAGTTTCTTGTCAGGCTCGTTCCACTAACCAAGATGCGCACCTGACACGTATATTTAACATCAGCAGGCTGCAGCTAGTGGCGTGCTGAAGGGATCCCTTCTGAGGCCTCGGCTATTTACAATCTATATTAATGACCTAGGTGAAGGGACCGAGTGTAATGTATCCAAGTTTACAGACGATGCAAAACGTAGTGGGACAGTAAGGTGTGAGAGGAAGACAAAATGTCTGCAAAGCGATATAGATAGACTAAGTGAGTGGGTAGTAAGGTGGCAGATGGAGTATAATGTGGGGAAATCTGAGATTATTAACTTTGGTAGAAAGAATAGGAAAACAAAATATTTTTTTAAATGGTGAGAAACATTTAAATATTGGTGTTCAGAATGATTTGAGTGTTCTTGTGCAAAAATACACAGACAGCCAGCATGCGGGTACAGCAAGCAAGTAGGAAGGCAAATGGCATATTGTCCTTTATTGCAAGTGGGCTGGACTATATGAGTAAAGATGTCTTGGTAGAATTGTACAAGACATTGGTGAGACCACACCTGGAGTACTGTGCAAAGTTTTGGTCTTCTTATCTAAGGAAGGATAGACTTGATTTGGAGGCGGTATAACGTACGTTCTCTCGACTGATTCCTGGGATGAGAATGCTGTCTTACATTAAGAGATTGTGTGGAATGCTCCAGGGTATTCTGTACGCTCTCGAGTTTAGAAAACTGAGAGGTGATCTCATTGAAACATATAGAATGCTTACAGGACACGACAGGGTGGCTGAAGGGAGGATATTTCCCCTGGCTGGAGAGTTTTTCTTAGCAGACACCATAGCAACTAACTTCAAGGCTGAAGCTTATATTTTGCAGAACAAATGGTCTTCTCTGCATTTCATTACAACAACAACTTGTATTTATTTGCATGAATTATATTCAAAATAGCTCTGCACTTGCATTTTTAACCTAAGATCTAATTAAATTGTGGGTAAACGATTTCGTTACCCCATTATTCATCAAAGGCATTCGTACAACCGAGACAATATTGAACCCTGAAATGGATTATGAACTGGAGTTGCCAAATCAGTTCATAACCAAAAACATGGCTCAAGTACCTCTCTAAAATAATGCATGTGTATACATACATAATTCAATTAACCAACTTATCAGCATAAGCAATTGTCTAAAATACACAACAAGATTACAAAAGGTTAAACGGATTTCAGCTCTAAATCCATAAAGGTGGGTGGAGCTTAGACAAACATACAGACACTCCCTTTTCTAAAGACAGGCTTTCGAGCAAGCAACAAATTCATCATCTCCCTAAATATTCACTTTAGTAAGTCTTGCGACAAATGCACATTTCCATGCAAAATGGAATTTCAACATTCAAACATCTTTCAGTCAATTATATCCGATGTTTTTTTTATTTTTCTGGACACAAACACTGACAACGTCAAGTGTCAGTTTCAACTTCCCTTTTAATCCCTGTTCCTTTAAAACATTTTGAATTTGCAAAGACTTTTGCGTCACTAATAATTTGGTCAACCCATGTTTTCAGCCATCTTGGAGCAATGTTCATGCAGTTATTAGCAGAAAATGAGCCCCCATAAATGCTGTAGTCTTACAGACGCTGCAGTTTAGCAGCACTGAATCTTTGGCTGATATATGCCAGTACTTTTTAAAAACTATTAGGGTTTCTGCCTCTGCCACCCTTTTAGGCAGTGAGTTTCAAACCTCAAACACCCTCTGCGTGAAAGCGTCCCCTCAAATCCCAACTAAACCTCCTGCAACTGAGTTTGCATTGTTTCCCCCTGATTGTCAACCCGTTGAAACGACTTCTTGAGCAAGTCCCTGAAGTCCTGCCACATAAAGATGTGGAGGAAGGGGTTGATGCAGCTGTTGATGCAGGCCAGGCCGCGGCTGAATGGGACACCCACCATCAGCGCCATGAGCCAGTCTTCGTCGTGTGGGTGGAGCAGCAGGGCGAGGATAGAGCAGATGTTGTAGGGCGCCCAGCACAGGAGGAAGGCCAGGATGATGGCGGCCTTGAACCTGAAGGGCTTGCTGCTGCTGGGCACCCAAGCGGTTCCGCCTCAGCCGCAGCCCGGTGATGGTGCAGCTGGCGGTGATCACCAGGAATGGGAGGAGGAACCCGATGAGGAAGTTGGTGAGAGTCAGTGCTCGGTACCGGGCATCATGCAGGCTCTTTGCCTGCTCCGGCACCGCCCGGTCATCATCCTCTCCATGGTCCGTCATGTTCAGTGCCAGCCCCTCGCCCTCTAGCGGGTACTCGGTCACCCCGGGACACCAATTGTCGGAAGACGAACGATGGCGCACTCCGGATGGCAGCTGCTACCCGCATCCCCAGGCTGAGCAGGGTGGCCAGCCACAGGCCGCAGTGGTTCTGGGACCAGATGGGCAGGACCACCGAAAAGCAGCGGTCCACGCTGATGGAGGCCAGCGTAAAGACGTTGGCGTGCAGACAGAGCACCACCGCCCCATTGCTGAGCTTGCAGAGCAGCCAACCGAAGGGCCAGTGGTTGTCCAGGGCGATGTCAGTGATGTAAAGAGGGAGCAGCAGAGAGACGGTGAAGTCTGCCATGGCAAGGCTCTGCAAACAGACGGTCTCTCATGTACCTACATTTTGCACATTACTGTGAGAAGATGTACAAATTCCAGCTAACAAGTTAGACACCACGTACATAAATATAGCACTTCGAGAAATCGTACAAAATCCACACAATTCTTTCTGCACCACAGTCAGAAAGTATATAAAACACATATTAAAATATATACAAATACATATTATGGCTCCTTACCATTACGTAACCTCCTCCCATCATCTGATCAAAGTCCTACTGCTGTGGCTGACATTTGCATGCCTGACCTGGCAATATCCATTCCGTCATTAGCAAACTGATATATGCTATCTGCACGGGTTAGAGGCAGAGTAAAGCTCCCGCTACACTGTCCCCATCAAACACTCCCAGGGCAGGTACAGCACGAGGTTAGATACAGATTGAAGCTCCCTCTACACTGTCCCTATCAAACACTCCCAGGGCAGGAACAGCACGGGGCGAGACACAGGGTAAAGCCCCTTCTACACTGTGCCACCAGAAATAAACCCAGGGCAGGTGTTGTGTATCTGCAAAGCATGCACGCCCATGTTCCGCCACCAGGGAGCTCATCCCCTGAAGTCCCAAGAGATCCCAGCATCCCTTGGGAGCGTTGTACATAAGCCGGCACCTGAGGCCTGTTCCTCAATCTGGAGTGTCTTATTAAAGAATGAGGTCACTGTTACTTTAATCTCCCTGTGTGCAGCCTCATCTGTGTTCGGAACCAAAAACTGGCGACGAAAATACGAATCCAACGCAAAGATGCAGCAAACTGTGGGCATCCTGGAGAAGTTCTCGGAGGGTGAGGACTGAGAAGTCGATGTCGAACCCTAGACCAGTACTTTGTAGCCAACGTGCTGGATGGAGAAGGGAGCGCTGCAAAAATGAGAGCGGTCCTCCTCACAGTCTGCGGGGCACCGACCGACAGCCTCATGTTGAATCTTGTGGCTCCGGCGAAACCCACATATAAGGCATATGAGGAGCTGTGTACACTGGTTCGTGAGCATTTAACCCAAGGGAGAGTGTGCTGATGGCGTGGTATCGGTTCTACAAGTGCCAGCGATCTGAAGGTCAGGAAGTGGCGAGCTACATCTCTGAGGTAAGGCGATATGCAAGATAATGTGAGTTTCAGGGCTACCTGGAGCAAATGCTCAGAAACATTTTTGTACTGGGCATTGTCCATGAGACCATCCCACGAAAATGTTTGACGGTAGAGACACCGACCCGAAGTAAGGCCATTTTGATAGCACAGGCGTTTATGTCCACCAGTGAAAACACCAAACAAATCTCTCAGCACCCAAGTGCTAGCAATGTTCATAAATTAATTGGAACTGTGTTTGCGAGCAGAAATGTGCAGGGCAGAAACTACGAGTCCGCAACTGCTAGCAGGCCTCAGGTGACCCAGATGACTCAGAGTCCCCCAAAAAAGGATGAATGCAAGGCAATTCAGACCTTGTTGGCGTTGTGGAGGCTTCCATTCAGCGTATTCATGCCGTTTCAAAAGGTATGATTGAAAGAGCTGTGGAACAATGGGGCACCTCCAACGAGCTTGCAAACGAACTGCAAGCTCTGCAAAACCTGCTAGCCACCACGTGGCAGCGGAAGATCTGTCCATTGTGGATCAAATCAATTTCGAGCCTCAGAGAGAGGAGGCGGATTTTGAAGTACACGGGGTGCACACATTTTCGACGAAATGTCCACCTATAGTGCTAAATGTAAAATTGAATGGCTTGCCCGTCGCCATGGAACTGGACACTGGTGCTCGCCAATCCATCATGAGTAAAAAGATGTTTGAGAGATTGTGGTGCAACAAGGCATTCAGACCAGCCCTGAGCCCCATCCACACAAAACTGATAACGTATACCAAAGATCTTATCACTTGCTGGGCAGTGCCATGGTCAAGGCATAAACTGTCACTCTGGATTGTCCCGGACAATGGCCCCATACTGCTTGGAAGGAGCTGGCTGGCAAAATCCGCTGGAACTGGGATGACATCCGAGTGCTAGCACATGTCGATGAGGCCTCATTTACCCAGGTTCTGAACAAATTTCCTTCCCTTTTTGAGCCAGGCATTGGAAACTTTTGCGGGGCGAAGGTACAGATCCACTTGGTCCCAGAGGCACGACCCATTCACCACAAGGCGCGAGCGGTACCTCACATGATGAGGGAGACAGTGGAAATCGAGCTGGATCGGCTGCAACTCGGGGGCATCATCTCCCCAGTGAAATTCAGTGAGTGGGCCAGCCCGATTGTTCCAGTACTCAAAAGTGATGACATGGTCAGGATTTGCGGCAATTATAAAGTAACTATTAATAGTTTCTCGCTACAGGACCAATGCCACTACCTAAGGCAGACGACCTATTTGTGACGCTGGCAGGAGGCAAGACATTCACTAAGCTCAACCTGACTTCGGCCTATATGACGTAGGAGCTGGGGTATTCTTCGAAGGGCCCTCACCTGCATCAACACGCGCAAGGGACTGTTCATCCACAACAGATGCCAGTTTGGAATTCGGTCGGCTGCAGCGATCTTCCAGAGAAACATGGAGAGCCTACTCAAGGTGATACCATACACGGTGGTTTTTCAGGATGATATATTGGTCACGGGTCGGGACACTGCCGAGCACCTACAAAACCTGGAGGAGGTCCTCCAGCGACTGGATCGCGTAGGGCTGCGGCTGAAGAGGTTGAAATGCATCTTTATGGCAACAGAAGTGGAGTTTTGGGGGAGAAAGTTCGCGGCGGATGGCATTCGGCCCACAGACGCCAAGACAGAGGCTATCAGGAATGCGCCCAGGCCACAGAACGTCATGGAGCTGCGGTCGTTCCTGCGACTTCTCAACTATTTTGGTATCTTCCTACCGGCGTTAAGCACCTTTTTAGAGCCACAACATGTGTTATTGGGCAAAGCTGAGAACTGGTTATGGGGAAAAAAACAAGTAATTGCTTTTGAGAAAACCAGAAACATTTTATGCTCCAACAAGCTGCTTGTATTGTATAACCCATGTAAAAGACTTGTGCTAGCATGTGACGCATCGTTATACGGAGTCGGGCGTGTATTACAACAAGCTAATGTTGCGGGGAAGTTGAAACCTGTCGCCTGTGCTTCCGGGACCTTGTCTAAGGCCGAGAGGGCCCACTGCCTGATTGAGAAAGAGGCATTAGCATGTGTGTTCGGGGTAAAGAAAATGCATCATTACCTGTCTGACCTTAAATTTGAACTGGAAACCGATCACAAGCCCCTCACATCCCTGTTCGTCAAAAACAAGGGGCTAAATACTGTTGCCTCAGCCCGCATACAAAGGAGGGCACTCGCGCTATCAGCATATAACTATGCCATCCTCCACAAGCCAGGCATCAACAACAGTGCGGATGCTCTCAGTTGGCTACCATTGCCAACCACAGGAGTCGAAATGGCGCAGCCTGCAAACTTGTTGATGGTGGCACAGCCCGCAGACTTGTTGATGGTCATGGAAGCGTTTGAAAATGATAAATCACCTGTCACGGTCTGCCAGGTTAGGACTTGGACCAGCCAAGATCCTCTGCTGTCCCTAGTAAAAAAAACTGTGTACTGCATGGGAGCTGGGTCAGCATCCCTGTTGAAATGCAAGAGCCAATCAAGCCGTTCCAGCGGCGAAAGGATGAGCTGTCCATTCAGGCAGCCTGCCTGCTGTGGGCTAGTGCTCCCAAAAAAGGGCAGGGAGACGTTCATCTCGGATCTACAGAGCACACACCCGGGTACAGCAATGATGAAAGCAAAAGCCAAATCCCACGTGTGGTGGCCTGGTATCGAATCTGACTTCGAGAGTCCTGTGTCCGGCAACGCAGTGTGTGTGCTCAGTTGAGCAAGGCGCCCAGAGAGGCACCACTAAGTTTGTGGTCCTGGCCCTCCAGACCATGGTCGAGGATCCATGTCAATTATGCGGGCCCATTCCTCGGTAAAATGTTCCTGGTGGTGGTGGATGCTTTTTCAAATTGGATTGAAAGTTAAATAATGTCGTGAGGCACTGCCACAGCCACCATTAAAAGCTTGAGGGCCATGTTTGCCACCCACGGTCTGCCTGACCTACTGGTCAGTGACAACGGGCAAAGTATCACCAGCGCCGAATTTAAAGAATTCCTGACCTGCAATGGGATCAAACATGTCACCTTGGCCCCGTTTAAACCAGCCTCCAATGGGCAGACAGAGCAGGCAGTACAAACCATCAAACAGAGCCTTAAACGAGTCACAGTCGGCTCACTCCATGCCCGCCTGTCCCGAGTACTGCTCAGCCACCACACAAGACCCCACTCGCTCACAGGGGTGCCCCCGGCTGAGCAACTCATAAAAAGGAGACTTAAAACCTGACTCTCGCTGTCGCTGCATGATCAGGTAGAGAGCAGGCGGCAGCAACAAAATGTAAAGTATGGTCGCGCCACTGTGTCACGGGAACTTGATGTGAATGACCCTGTGCATGTGCTAAACTATGGACAAGGTCCCAAGTGGATCGCAGGCATGGTGATAGCCAAAGGAGGGAATAGTGTGTTTTTATTCAAACTAGACAATGGACAAATTTGCAGAAAGCACCAGGACCAAATGAGGCTGAGGTTCACAGACTGCCCTGAACAACACACAGCCCAAACCACCTTTTTAGAGCCCACAACACACACCAAAAGGATCAACGACAACATGCCGGACCAGGAAATCGAACCCATCACGCCCAACAGCCCAGCAAGGCCAGGCTCACCTAGCAGCTCACCTAAACGGTGGCACAATTGAGGACGAGTGGAGGACTTTTAAGGAGCTCTTTCATAGTGCTCAACAAAAATATAGTCCAATGAAAAAGAAGGGCGGTAAGTGAAGGGATAACCAGCCGTGGATAACCAAGGAAATAAAGGAGAGTATCAAATTAAAAACTAAGGTGGCCAAGGTTAGTGGGAAACTCGAAGATTGGGAAAATTTTAAACGCAATCAAAGAGTGACTAAGAAAGCAATAAAGAAAGGAAAGATAGATTACGAAAGTAAACTTGCGCAAAACATAAAAACGGATAGTAAAGTTATAGCAGATGCATTCGTTATAATCTACTAAAATTCTCTGAAAGGCGAATGGAAAGTTGGCCTTCATTGCGAGAGGGATGGAGTAAAAAAGCAGGGAGGTCCTGCTGCAACTGTACAGGGTATTGGTGAGGCCGCACCTGGAGTACTGCGTGCAGTTTTGGTCACCTTACTTAAGGAATGATATACTAGCTTTGGAGGGGGTACAGAGACGATTCACTGGGCTGATTGCGGAGATGAGGGGGTTAAATTATAATGATGATAGATTGAGCAGACTAGGTCTTTACTCGTTGGAGTTCAGAAGGATGAGGGGTGATCTTATAGAAACATTTAAAATAATGAAAGGGTTAGACAAGATAGAGGCAGAGAAATTGTTTCCACTGGTCGGGGAGACTAGAACGAGGGGGCACAGACTCAAAATACGGGGGAGCCAATTTAAAACCGAGTTGAAAAGGAATTTCCTCTCCCAGAGGGTTGAGAATCTGTGGAATTATCTGCCCAAGGAAGCAGTTGAGGCTAGCTCATTGAATGTATTCAAATCACAGATAGATAGATTTTTAACCAATAAGGGAATTAAGGGTTATGGGGAGCGGGCGGGTAAGTGGAGCTGAGTCCACGGCCAGATCAGCCATGATCTTGTTGAATGGCGTAGCAGGCTCGAGGGGCTAGATGACCTAATCCTGTTCTTAATTCTTATGTTCTTATGTTTATTCAGGAATTGTGCAAACTTTGCAGCAATAGATTATGCTTACTCAGTGAAACAAGCGTGAAAAACTAAAGCAATGCATAAATCAAACAAGTGGTACAAAATGGATGAGATGTTCACACAAGGTCAAACCAATTTTTCAAATCTCGAGAAAAAAGATCGTTCTCCGAAGTGAAATTGAGTTTTAGTGACGAGGAAGCTTCCTTTTTAGTTGAATCATTTGTTGTCTTTTTTAAACAAATTTCAGAATGATTGTCCAGGAAGATTTCACCGCAGTCTTCAGTTCTTCTATGAATTTCCTGCATAAATACACGGGTTTCGAAAGCAACTCAAAAATGTTTACTTTGTGCCTGTCTCAGTGGCGATATATCCACGGTCTGTGCGGTCACCTCGGTAATAATTGATGCTTGATAGTCTGGTAGTTACGAAACACACGGCATTTGTCAGCCACAAAAATATAAAACTGCCCGATATAGCAAAGAGTAAAATGATGGATTTCCTTCGGCTTTCCATCTCTGAAACGCTCTCGTTCTCACTCTTTGTTGCCTCTGAGTCCTCTGCTCGATCTACTGATGTCTAAAATACGTATGATTGTCAAATAATTTAACAAGGCAATTAAAGAAAAGTGAAGCCATACGCCCAGGCATTGTGAAACCAGATGTACACTAAATCTGCAGGTGATGAAATAAAAGCCACACTTGTCCGGCCGCCCCACTGCACCTCGTTAATTACGTACTGAGGATCAAATGCAAAGAAAATAGGGATGTTCTTTAAAAAGATTACAATTGTTAAAGTTGGTACAACCGCGGCCGCATTTCTCACGGTGCAATACTTTATTTTAAACGTCTGGCAGCAGATAAACACAAATCGGTCAAATGTGAAGGAGACGGTGAACCAAACAGACAATTCGAGGGTTACAGCAGTCACATATCGAATGAAATTACACGCGGGAGTGTGGGGCAGGAGGGAAACTGGGAAGCGATAATTGAAATAATCATACACTATTACGACAATGATCATGATCAGTAGATCTGCAGTTGCCATGGTCGCCATGTAGACAGAGATACACTTGGAAAGGCCGCAGTTTCCTCGGGAGGGAATCAGAATTGTCACCAAGTTCGCTGTCAGTAAAAGGGAGCAGGGAAATAATGTTAGGCTGTCTGATTGAAATAGAAACACAGTTAAATGTTAAGACCATTTTACTCCAGTCAGGGCGATTATCAACACGGAACAGTGTGAGAACAGGATTTGGACTGGAGCCATTATCTGGGCAAACGACCCACACATTTTAATGAGCTGCTGCAGTGCTCACTCTGCCTGGGGTGGCAAGGCGGTCTGGAAATCCTGCTGTTCGAGCTTCAGGGAACACAGTCACTGAAATAAAGTTATTGGTTTAAAGGACACGCAGAAAATGCAGACACACAGTTCTGACATGTTTCCTGTCACTTCCAATAGTGTAAGTCAGCCAACTAGAAAATTGGTCACATTATCCTGTAGGGTTATGGTTAACAACCGATTAACAACACACATGTTACAATGACACACCGGGGATATTGACGGCTGCGAGAATCGGGTAGAAAATATCTTTGATCAGTAGAATTACTGGTCGCCCCATCTCCTGTGAGAACGGAGCTGAAAGACACTGACTGAAGCACGGCTCAGGCAATGGAATAGAACCGATATTTATCCACGCGTCAATTACCCAGGGAGTAAATTGGATGAAATCGTCATTATCATTAGTGCAGACATTGAACAAACAATCGATCGGTTGGATTTTTATCTGGTACGTCAGATTAATACACAAGAACATTGAATAGTAATATCTGTGTACACGATCAGTTTCTTGGTAAATTAAATCTGTTTGATACAAAAGAAACTTTTAAAGCATGCCCACTTGCGCGAGTGTGCTGTCAGAAATTATCTCACTTTGAAGAATCTTCACAGACCAGTGCAAGTGGTGGAATCTTACAATTTCCAACGGACCATGAGCAGTATTGTGTTTGTGTTTCCCACATACACTCCCACACACACACACACTCCCTCCCCCAAATACACACCCCCCATACACAAACACCCCCCCCCCACACACACACACTCCCCCCCACACACATACACACTCCGCCCACACACACACACACACCCCCCCACACACACACATTACCCCCACACACATATACACACTCCCCCCACACACACACACTGCCCCCCCACACACACACACTCCCCCGCACATACACACACTCCCCCCCACACACACACATACACTCCCCCCCCACACAGAAACACACTCCCCCCACACACACACACACTCACCACCAACACATACACACTCCCCCCAACACACACACACTCCCCCCCTACACACACACTCACACACCCTCCCACACAGACACACACACACCCACACACACACACTCCCCCCCCCACACAATCACACTCCCGCCCACACACACACACTCACACTACCCCCCACACACACACAAACTCCCCTCCCCACTCACACACACACTCCCCACACCCCCACACACAAACACTTCCCCCCCACACACACACACACACACTCCCCCCACACGCACACACACACACCCCCACCATACACAGACACTCACCCCACACACAGACATACAATCCCCCCACACACACACACACTCGCCCCCACACATTCACAGTCCCACCCCCACACACACACACATTCTCCCCTCACAAACACACACACGCACTTCCCCCCACACACACACACACTCCCCCCCACACGCACACACACACCCGCCACATACACACACTTCCCCCCCACACATTCACATTCCCTCCCACACACACACACCCCCACACAAACCCACTCAGACTACCCCCACATACACACACAAACTCCACTCCCCACTTGCGCACACACTCCCCACACACCCACACCCACACACTCCGCCCCACACACACACACACTCCCCCCCCACACACACACACACAAACACCACACACACACACACTCCCCACCCCCCCACACACACACACTCCACCCCGACACAAACACACTCTCCGCACAAACACACACACACTCCCCCACCACAAACAGACATTCACCCCACACACAGACATACAATCCCCCCCCCCACACACACACACTCTCCCCAACACACACACACTCCCCCCCACACACACACACTCCCCCTCCACACACACACACACACTCTCCCCCCACACACACACACACACTACCCCCCCCACACAAACGCACTCCCAGCACACACACACTCCCCCCCCACACACACACACTCCCATCCAAAAACACACTCCCGTCCCACACACACACTCCCCCCCACACACACACTCCCCCCACACACACACACTCTTCCCCCACACACACACTCCCCCCCACACACACACTCCCCCCGCACACACACACACACACACTCCCCCCCTACACACACACACATACACTCCCCTCCCCTCGAACACACACTCCCCCCACACACACACAATCCCCCCCACACACACAAATCGCCCCCCCACACACACACACACTCACCACACACACACTCCCCCCTACACAAACACACACACACACACCCACACACAAACACGCACACTCCCCCCACCATTCACACACACTCCCCCTCACACACACTCACACTCCCCCCCCACACACACACACACTCCCCCCCCACACACACACACGCACTCCTACCGCAAACACACACTCCCTCTCCCGAGACATACCCTCCCCACACACAGTCACAGTACCCGTCCCACACACACACACTCCCCCCCACACACACACTCCCACCCACACACTCACACACAGACTACCCACACATAAACAACACACAGACACTCCCCCCCGACACACACGAACTCTCCCCCACACACACACACTCCGCCCTCACACACACGCACACACACACTCCCCCCCCACACACAGACACTCTCCCCACACACACACACACTCCCCCCCACACATACAAACTCCCCCCCACACATACACACGCCCCCCACACACATACACTCCCCCACACACGCACACACTCTCCCACACACAGATACAAACTCCTCCCAAACACACACACACACAAACTCCCCCCACACAGACACACTCCCCCACCCACGCACACACTCCCCCCACAGACACACACTCCCGCCCACACGCACACACACTCCACCCCCCCACACACACGCACTCCCATCCCCACACACACACCCTCGCCCCCAACACACACACTCCCCCCACCACACACACACTCCCCCACCCCACACACACACACACTCCCCCCCACACAAACACACATCCCCCACACACACACACTTCCCCCCCACACACACACACATTCCCCCACACACACACACAGACACACTTCCATCTCACACACACCCCACACACACATACACTCCCCCCCACACACACACACTCCCCCCCACACACACACTCACTCCCCCCACACAAACACACACACTCCCCCCGACACACACACAATCCCCCCGTCACACACACACACACACACCCCACACACAGACATACTCCCTCCCACACACTCTCACTGCCCCCCCACACACACACACTCAACCCCACACACACATACTCCTCCCCCACACACACACACACTCCCCTCCCACACACACACTCCCCCCCCACATACGCACTCCCGCCCCACACACACACACTCTCTCCCACACACACACTCCCCCCCACACACACACACACACTCCCTCCCCACACACACACTTCCCCCCACACACACACTCACTCGCCCCCCACACACACCCTCCCCCCCCACACACACACTCCCCCACCCCACCCACAAACACACTCTCTCCCCACACACAGACACACACACACATACACGCACACACATCGCAACCCCCACCCAACCACACACTCCACCTGCCACCCCTCCATTGATGGTATTGGTAGAGTGAGGGCTTTGTCGGACCATGAGGTTACAGCCTGTGAAGGAATACAATTCTGTTGCTGCTGATGGTCCACGGCGCCTTTTGAGTTGCTAGATCTGTTCTGAATCTATCCCATTTAGTGCCACACAGCACGATGGAGGCTGTCCTCAGTGTGAAGATGGGACTTTGTCTCCACAATGACTGTGAGGTGATCAGTGCTACCAATCCTGTTATGGGCAGATGCATTGGTGAGGATGACGTCAAGTAGGTTTCTCCCTCGTGTTGGTTCTCTCACCACTTGCTACAGGCCCAGTCTGACGGCTATGTCCTTCAGGACTCGGCCAGCTCGGTCAGTAGCGGTGATACCGAGCCTGTCTTCGTGATGGACATTGAAGTCCCCCACCCAGAGTACGTTCTGTGTCCTTGCTACCTTCAGTGCTTCTTCCAAGTGCTGTTCAACATGGAGGAGTACTGATTCATAGAACCATAGAAACATAGAAAATAGGTGGAGGAGTAAGCCATTCAGTTGATCATTCCCTTAGTACCCCTTTCCTGCTTTCTCTCCAAAGCCCTTGATCCCTTTAGCCATAAGGATCATATCTAACTCCCTCTTGTATATATCCAATGAACTGGCATCAACAACTCTCTGCAGCAGGGAATTCCACAGGATAACAACTCTCTGAGTGAAGAAGTTTCTCCTCATCTCAGTTCTAAATGGCTTACCCCTTATCCTTAGACTGTGTCCCCTGGCTCTGGACTTCCAAACTTCGAGAACATTCTTCCCACATCGAACTTGTCCAGTTCCGTCAGAATCTTATATGTTTCAATGAGATCCCCTCTCATCCTTCTAAACTCCAATGTATAAAGGCCCAGTTGATCCAATCTCTCCTCATATGTCGGTCCCACCATCCTGGAAATCAGCCTGGTGAACCTTCGCTGCACTCCCTCAATAGCAAGTATGTCCTTCCTCAGATTATGAGACCAAAACTAAACACAATATTCCAGATGAGGCCTCATCAAGTCCCTGTACAATTGCAGTAAGACTTCCCTGCTCCTATATTCAAATCCTCTAAGCTATGAAAGCCAACATACCATTTGCCTTCTTCACCGCCTGCTGTACCTGCATGCCAAATTACAATGACTGATGAACCATGACACCCAGGTCTCGTTGCACCTCCCCTTTTCATAATCTGCCGCCATTCAGATAATATTTTGCCTTCTTTTTTGCCAGCAAAGTGGATAACCTCACATGTATCCACATTATACTTCATCTGCCATGCATTTGTCCACTCACCTAACCTGTCCAAGTCACCCTGCAGCCTCTTCGCATGCTCCTCACAGCTCACACCGCCACCCAGTTAAGTGTCATCTGCAAACTTGGAGATATTACACTCAATTCCTTCATCTAAATCATTGATGTATATTGTAAATAGCTGGGGTCCCAGCACTGAGCCCTGCGGCACTCCACTTGTCACTGCCTGCCATTCTGAAATGGACCCGTTTATCCCAACTCTGTGCTTCCTGTCTGCCAACCAGTCTCTATCCACGTCAGTACATTACCCCGAATACCATGTGCTTTGATTTTGCACGCTAATCTCTTTTGTGGGACCTGCTCAAAAGACTTTTGAAAGTCCAAATACACCACATCCCCTGGTTCTCCCTTGTCCACTCTTCTAGTTACCTCCTCAAAAAATTCCAGAAGATTTTTCAAGCAAGATTTCGCTTTCAAAAATCCATGCTGACTTGGACCGATCCTGTCACTGCTTTCCAAATGCGCTGCTATTTCATCCTTAATAATTGATTCCAACATTTTCCCCACTACTGATGTCAGGCTAACCGATCTATAATTGCCCGTTTTCTCTCTCCCTCCTTTTTAAAAAGAGGTATTACATTAGCTACCCTCCAGTCCACAGGAGCTGATCCAGAATCGATAGACTGTTGGAAAATGATCACCAATGCTTCCACTATTTCTCGGGCCACTTCTGTAAGTACTCTGGGATGCAGACTATCAGGCTCCGGGGATTTATCGGCCTTCAATCCCATCAATTTCCCGAAGACAATTTCCCGCATAATAAGGATATCCTTCAGTTCCTCCTTCTCACTAGACCCTCGGTCCCCTGGTACATTCGGCAGGTTATTTGTCTCTTCCTTCTTGAAGACAGAACCAAAGTATTTGCTGAGGGAGGACAGCCAGTGGTAATCAGCAGGTGGATTCCTTGCCCATGCTTGACCTGAAGCTATGAGACTTCCTGGGGTCCGGAATCAATGTTGAGCACTCCCAGGGCCACTCCCTCCCTTCCGACTGTATACCACTGTGCTGTCACCCCTATCCTGCCGGTGGGACAGGACATACCCAGGGATGGTGATGGAGAAGACAACTTACAGGCCCACCTAGCTTTGTATCATCAGGTCCCCTCATCCAAATCATTGATATAGATTGTCCGCATGCCAGACATGAGACTCCCAAAGCAAGCACTCTACTCGGAACTCCTTCACGGTAAACGAGCCAAAGGTGGGCAGAGGAACGATTACAGGGACCACCCTCAAAGCCTCCCTGATAAAGTGCAACATCCCCACCGACACCTGGGAGTCCCTGGCCAAAGACCAGTCCGCAGAAGTGGAGGAAGTGCATCCGGGAGGGCGCTGAGCACCTCGAGTCTCGTTGCCGAGAGCGTGCAGAAACCAAGCGCAGGCAGCAGAAGGACTCGTGCGGCAAACCAGTCCGACCCTCCCCTTCCCTCAGCGACTGTCTGCCCCACATGTGACAGGGACTGTGGCTCTCATATTGCATTGTTCAGCCACTTAAGGACTCATTTTAAGAGTGGAATCAAGTCTTCCTTGATTCTGAGGGACTGCCTATGATGATAGATTGTAAATAGCTGGGGCTCTAGCACCGAACCTTGCGATACCCCACTAGTTACAGTCTTGGAAATATATCGGCCGTTTCTTCATCGTCGCTGGGTCACAATCCTGGAACTCACTCCTTAACAGCACTGTGGGAGCACCTTCACCACACGGACTGCAGCGGTTCAAGAAGGTGGCTCATCGTCACCTTCTCAACGGGTGATTAGGGATGGGCAATAAATGCCGGCCTTGACGTTCACAGCCTATAACAAAAGGTCTTTCTGTTCCTGCAATCCCTTTAAAATTGCAGCATTTCGTTTATCTATCTCCTCGTTCTTCCGACCAAAGCCCCTCCCCTCACACTTGCACCATTTACGTCAATAAGTGTCTTTGAAAACCGTCATCCTCGCCCCGTTTCTCCATCATCCTTAACTTTCCCTTTGCTTCAAATCCGTCGCAATCCAGAACAACCAAACACTGGTCCTCGCGATACGGGTGAGGGACCCACCATATCCACATATTCTAGCCAGGGGGCCAGGCTCCGGACCCGAGGGTGAATCGTGTGCCTGGTGAGACAACAAACTCGCATGAGGTTAAAGAACGGGAAGAGGTTGCACAAGACTGGGGCTTGTGTCCCTGCTGGATTACAAGGTTGAGTGGCGATATGATCAAGGTGTTTCAGACAATTGACGATTTTGACAGGGCATCGAGAGATAAACTATTTCGACTGGTATGGGGGAGGGAGTCCAGAACAAGGGGGCGTAACGTTAAAATTAGATTTCAGGGGGTCATAGAACCAGAGAAAGTTACAGCACGGAAGGAGGCCATTCTGGCCCATCGTGTCTGCGCCGGACGACCAAGAGCTACCCAGCCTAATCCCACTTTCCCGCTCTCGGTCCGTAGCCCTGCAGGTTATGGCACTTCAAGTGTATATCCAGGTACTGTTTAAATGTGGTGAGGGTTTCTGCCTCGACCACCCTTTCAGGCAGTGAGTTCCACCCCAGACCCCCACCGCCCTTTGGGTGACGACATTTCCCATCAAATCCCCTCTAAAGCTCCCCCACCAATTATTTTCAATCTCTGCCCCCTGGTTGTTGACCCCTCTGCCAATGGGAAACAGGTCCGTCCTATCTTGCTGCAGTTATACAGGGTATTGTTGAGGCCACAGCTGGAATACTGCGTGCAGTTTTGGTTTCCAGATTTACGAAAGGATATACTTGCTTTGGAGGCAGTTCAGCGGAGGTTCACTCGGTTGATCCCAGGAATGAGGGGGTTAACTTATGAGGAAAGGTTGAATAGGTTGAGCCTCTACTCATTGGAATTCAGAATAATGAGAGGTGGTCTTATCGAAACGTGTACGATTATGAAGGGGCTTGACAAGGTGGATGCAGAGAGGATGTTTCCACTGATGGGGGAGACTAGAACTAGGGGGC
Organism: Pristiophorus japonicus; assembly: GCF_044704955.1. NCBI lineage: Eukaryota > Metazoa > Chordata > Chondrichthyes > Pristiophoridae > Pristiophorus > Pristiophorus japonicus. The sequence continues at coordinate 12,324,736 of NC_092007.1, read as the reverse complement.
ATGATCTTAGAATAAGGGGCCGCCCATTTAAAACTGAGATGAGAAGGAATTTCTTCTCTCAGAGGGTTGTAAATCTATGTAATTCGCTGCCTCAGAGAGCTGTGGAAGCTGGGTCATTGAATACATTTAAGGCAGAGAGAGACAGTTTCTTAACCGATAAGGGTATCAGGGGTTAGGGGGAGCGGGCTGGGAAGTGCACCTGAGTCCATGATCAGATCAGCCATGATCGTATTAAATGGTGGAGCAGGCTCGAGGGGCCGAATGGCCGACTCCTGCTCCTATTTCTTATGTTCTTATGTTATCCCCTCGATAAACACGGCGTCTGAGTAGTACATAGCAACATCCCATAAACAGCAACTGAAATAGGTAAGTGGTGAACCTGGCCATTTTGCTGTTGGTTGAGGGAGAAATGTTGCCGTGGACACCAGGAAAGAGAGATTCCCATTTTCAGAGATGCTCTCACAGCCTGGGGGTCATGCCAAAGCCCTTGACAGCCAATCAGCTACTTTGGAAGAGTAGTCACTGCTGCATTATGGGAAACGCAGGACTCAAATTCGGCTCTGCCTGTTGGGATTGAGATAATGGCCAGATAATCTGTGATTTAGTGATGCTGGTTGGGGAAAACAGATTGGACCCAGGGAGAAATTCCTGGTCTTCATCCAAAAGTGCCGCAGTTACTTCTACATTAATCTGAGCGGGCAGATGAGACATTGATTTTAGCGTCTCTTCTGAAAGACGGCCCCTCCGACAGTGCGGGGCTCCCTCAGTACTGCCCCTCCGACAGTGCAGCACTCCCTCAATACTGCTCCTCCGACAGTGCGGCACTCCCTCAGTACTGCCCCTCCGACAGTGTAGCACTCCCTCAGTACAGCCCCTCCGACATTGCAGCACTCGCTCAGTACTGCCCCTCCGACAGTGTGGCATTCCCTCAGCACTGCACGTCCAACAGTACGGTACTCCCTCAGCACTGCCCCTCCCTCAGTACTGCCCCTTCGACACTGCAATGCGACCTCAGTACTGCCCCTCCGACAGTGCGGCGCTCCCTCAGTACTGCCCCTCCGACAGTGTGGCACTCCCTCAGTACTGCCCCTCCAACAGTGCAGCACTCCCTCAGTACTGCCCCTCCGGCAGTGCTTCATTCCCTCATTACTACCCCTCCGACAATGCAGCAATCCCTCAGTACTGCCCCTCCGACAGTGGGCCATTTCCTCAGCACTGTCCCTCCGACAGAACGGCACTCCCTCAGCACTGCCCCTCCCTCAGTACTTCCTCTACGACAGTGCAACACTACCTCAGTACTGCCCCTCCGACAGTGCGGCGCTCCCTCAGTACTGCCCCTACGACAGTGCGGCGTTCCCTCATTACTGCCCCTCCGACAGTGCGGCGCTCCATCAGTAGTGCCTCTCTGACCATGCAGCGTTCCCTCAGTACAGCCCCTCTGAAAGTGCAGCGCTCCCTCAGTACCTCCCCTCCAACAGTGCAGCACTCCCTCAGTACTGCCCCTCCGACAGTGCGGCACTCCCTCAGTATTGCCCCTCCGACATTGCAGCACTCCCTCACTACTGCCCCTCCGACAGTGCGGCACTCCCTCAGTACTACCCCTCCGAAAGTGCGGCACTCCCTCTGTACTGCCGCCTCCGACAGTGCGGCACTCCCTCAGTACTGCCCCTCTGACAGTGCTGCGTTCCCGAAGTACAGCCCCTCCGACAGTGCGGTGCTCCCTCCGTACCGCCTCTCCAACAGTGCGGCGCTCCCTCGGTACTGCCTGTCTGACAGTACAGCACTCCCTCAATAAAGCCCCTCCGATAGTGCGGCGCTCCCTCAGTACTGCCCCTCCGACAGTGCGGACTTCCTTGTACCGCCCCTCCGACAGTGCGGCACTCCGTCAGTACTGCCCCTCTGACAGTGCGGCGCTCCCTCAGTACTGCCCCTCCAACAGTGCGGCACTCCCTCAGTACTGCCCCTCCGACAGTGCGGCGCTCCCTCAGTACTGCCCCTCCGAAAGTGCGGCACTCCCTCATTACGCAGGTACAGCTAGTAATCTGGATGGCAAATGGAATGTTGGCCTTTATTGCAAGGGGGATAGAGTATAAAAGCAGGGAAATCATGCGGCAACTGTACAGAGTATGGTTGAGGCCACACCTGGAGTACTGCGTACCGTATTGGTCAGCGTATTTAAGGAAGGATATACTTGCATTGGAGGCAGTTCAGAGAAGGTTCTCTAGATTTTTTCTGGAGAAGAAGTGGTTGACTGATGCAGATGGGTTGACCAGGATGGGCTTTTACTCATTGGAATTCAGAAGAATGCGAGGTGATCTTATTGAAACATATGATATAATAAGTGGGCTCAATAAGTTGGATGCAGAGCGGATATTTCCACAGAATAGGGTAAACTAAAACTACGGGACATAGTCTCAGAATAAGGGGCCGCCCATTTAAAACTGAGATGAGGAGGAATTTCTTCTATCAGAGGGTTTTAAATCTATCCACCGAAGGAGATAATTCAGCAGGGGACCAAAAATATCTTCAAAGAGGTAGGTTTTAGGGACCGTCTTAAATAAGGAATGAGAAAGGCAAAGAGGTTTATGAATGGAGTTCCAGAGCTTGGGGCCCAGCCAGCTGAAGGCACGGCCACAGATGGTTGAGTGATTATAATCAGCGGGTGCGCACAAAGACAAAAGGAGGAGAGCAAAGATCTCAGAGGCGTGTTGGGGTTGGAGGGATTACAAAGATAGGGATAGGTGTAGGGGCTGGAGGAGGTTATCAAGATAGCGAGGGGTGAAGGACTGGAGGAAATTAGAGAGATAGGGAGGGGTGTCGGTGCTGGAGGAGGTTACAGAGATAGGGATGGTTTTCTAGACTAATATGTCAAGGAGCCAACGAGAGGGCAGGCTATCTTAGACTGGGTGATGTGTAATGAGAAAGGACTAATTAGCAATCTTATTGTGCGAGGCACCTTGGTGAAGAGTGAACATAATCTGCTAGTCTTCTTTATTAAGATGGAGAGTGACACAGTTAATTCAGAGACTATTGTCCTGAACTTAAGGAAAGGTAACTTTGACGGTATGAGACGTGAATTGGCTAGAATAGACTGGCGAGTGATACTTAAAGGGTTGACGGTGGATAGGCAATGCCAAACATTTAAAGATCACATGGATGAACTTCAACAATTGTACATCACTGTCTGGAGTAAAAATAAAACAGGGAAGGTGGCTGAACCGTGGCTAACAAGGAAAATTAATGGTAGTGTTAAATCCAAGGAAGAGGCATATAAATTGGCCATAAAAAAGCAGCAAACCTTGGAGAATTTTATAATACAGCAGAGTAAGACAAAGGGTTTAATTAGGAGGGTGAAAATGGAGTATGATAGGAAGCTTGCCGGGAACATAAAAACGGACTGCAAAAGCTTGTATAGATATGAAGACAAACGTAGGTCCCTTGCAGTCAGATTCAGGTGAATTCATAATGGGAAACAATGAAATGATGGACCAGTAAAACACATACTTTGGTTCTGTCTTCACGAAGGAAGACACAAATAACCTTTCGGAAATATTAAGGGACCGAGGGTCTCGTGAGAAGGAGGAACTGAAGGAAATCATTATTAGGTGGGAAATTGTGTTTGGGAAATTGATGGGATTGAAGGCCGATAAATTCCCAGGGCCTGATAGTCTGCATCCCAGAGTACTTAAGGAAGTAGCCCCATAAATAGTGGATGCATTGGTGATCATTTTCCAACAGTCTATCGACTATGGATTGGTTCCGATTGACTGGAGGGTAGCTAATGTAACAACACATTTTAAGAAGGGAGGGAGAGAGAAGACGGGTAATTATAGACCGGTTAGCCTGACATCAATAGTGTGGAAATTGTTGGAATCAATTATAAAAATGAAATAGCAGGACATTTGGAAAGCAGTGATGGGATTGGTCCAAGTCAGCATGGATTTATGAAAGGGAAATTCTGCTTCACAAAACTTCTAGAATTGTTTGAGGATGTAACTGGAAGAGTGGACAAGGGAGAACCAGTGGATGTGATGTATTTGGACTTTCACAAGGCTTTTGACAAGGTCCCACACAAGAGATTGGCATGCAAAATTAAAGCATATGGTATTGGGGGTGATGTACTGACGTGGATAGAGAACTGGTTGGCAGACAGGAAGCAGAGAGTCGGGATAAACGGGTCCATTTCAGAATGGCAGGCAGTGACTCGTGGAGTGCCTCAGGGCTCAGTGCTGGGACCCCAGCTACTTACTGTATACATTAATTATTTGGATGAGGGA